>NC_053425.1:65754420-65825784 GCF_007990345.1 Gossypium hirsutum | reverse complement strand
CGCACGGGCTAACGACCGTGTCGATGCAACGGGCATGCCCTGTTAGTTATTTTTAAGAGTTTTAAGGACCTAGATTGATTCAATGGGTTTCAATGGATGTTTTGAGGCTCGTAAGCTCTCATTAATGGTTTACAATAGAGTTGCAAACATTTAATTTGACCATGTTTTGTATTAGAAAACGTTTATATGATAGTTCAGTCAGGTAATGCCTCAATTTTGATCTGAATGGGGCACGGTTGCAGGTGTTGCAGATGGTTTCTTCGAATCTTTTCAAAACTTTCTGAGGTTATCTGTACTTATATCTAGTGGAAGTACATCAACCAAGCTCTCGCTACATCAAGAGTCAATGGGAATAACAATAGGTTGACAGTCTCTGCTGACACACTAGTGTGTGTGACAATACTGCTATATGTTCAAACTGCCTGAGGAGAAACTATTGGATCTTTTTTTGTAATCATCAAATCTGAGATTTGAAGAAATTGAGTTAGTAATGAGGCGAGTAATACTAGTCATAACTAATTCATGTCAAAGCACATTTTTTCTAGACCTAATCATTTTGTTAGAGTACTAATCAATCACATAATTTATTTCATCAACTTCCTTGATGTTGTTCTGTCGACGATTGCAGCAAGTTAATCTGTCTATACAGTGGCTGCTCTTAGGTTCCTTATTATGAGTCATACACTGAAACCAAAAAAAAAAGGTAGTAAAATAAGAAATAATCGTATCTATATTATAAATTCTTAATTATTCTATAAAACATAAAATTCAAATTACTTAGTAGTGTTGCTCCATGACAATGACACCAAAACTCATCACTTTCGAACATACTAGCACCGGAGTATGAATATGCAACTAAAAGATACTAAATCTAGGCAGTGCTCGCAAGTTACGGTCAATTTGTATATAGTTACAATGGAGTGGGTGAGTACTTCAAGGATCGTACCCAATAGAGGCGAGTTACTAGATTATTCAAATTTAAACACAAAATGCAAATAGATCTAATTAGTACTTTAAAGAACTATATTACGAATAAACATAAATAAGGGTTTTTTGGTTTTATAAACAAGAGAAATAAAAATAACCAAAACATAAATAAAAAGGACCTCGGAAAACTACTATAAACCTAATCAATTCTAGCATGGGTGATTAGCTCACTTCGTTGGTCATAACTAATTCCTATTTGGGTTTTACTCAATCAACTAGTTATTACCTTAGAGGATCTCTCGATTTCTACTAAACTATTAGTCGGCAATAACTACTTATCTCTAGACCTCATAGTTTAGGCTGGTTTGGGGATATTCACGGATAGCCATACCAATTTGGGTTAATTCCCACCTAAATGACTTCCTAAGGTCATCAAGCCTAGGATTAAGTTCTTCCTTTCCCAAACAGCTGATCTGCTAAAAATACCTGACATAGTAATCAGTTAATCACACCTCAACTCACTAATCCCCATAAGGATTAGTTCCTCATGGATCCCATGAAAACAATAACTTGTGATAACTATAAATATAAATAGCAAATCAAAACAAAGGTTAAGATAATCTAATGTATGATTGAAGCACAAATCTATAGTAGTTACTTATCATATCCCTTGTGAGGGAAAACTTTGCCCTGTTTTCGCACGTCCGTATAGCACGCCGTGTCTCCTCCCGTGGTGTGAGAACGAACTAAGGCACGCCGTTTGCCTGGCCGTGTGATGGGAAACCCTGTTTCCAAGACTCAGTTAGTAGGTTAGATGTGAAAACTAGAATTAAAGAAATCAATACTGTATGCCCGGGTTGCCTCCCGGAAGCGCTTATTATAGTCAAGCTCGACTTACCTCTCTGGTGTGTGATCATGGTGGCTCGAGGAGTTACACTCCTCATCCTTGCTATAAAATTTATCATATAAGGTTAAGATGAGTATTGTTTACCTTAAAGTGCCAATTTGGGAGAATTACCTCGAATGTACCATATGGGAAAATACTGAGTATCGTGAGTGAATTTCTTCATTAGATTCAGAAGTGGCAATGTGAGGATCTGCTGTATCTAGTAGTACTTTGTCTCCAACCTTAAGTTGATTTGGTGAGGTATTGAGCTCGTCCTGGCTCGATTTCAGTTTATCGGGTGTTCTCAATTTCTGTGTCTGCCATTCATCTAGCTCCTTGATTTGTAGCCTCCATTCTTTGTAGATAGGTCCTTTGATGTTGCTTGACATGGCTCATATATGTTCTTCGAACCTGTTTCCTGTAAGGTAGGTTGCACACATGGTCAGTTTAATAGTATGATTATACAACTACCTTCAATTTTCGATGTGTTATTCGAATCACGAGCTTGAAGGGTGATTGTTTCTCTACCACACGGGTGTGGGTTCACCTGTCCAACATCAATTATTGTTCTAGCAGTTGCTAAAGAGGCTTCCCTAAATTTATGGGAACGTTACTATCCTCTTCTATGTCTAGAACAACGAAATCAACTAGGAATATAAATTTGTCAATTTTAACGAGTACATCTTCAATAATCTCCCTAGGAAATCTGATTGCTTATTGGCTAATTGAATACTCATCCTAGTTTGCTTGGGTTTCCCAAGATCTAGTTGCTTAAACATTTTGTAAGGCATGACATTGATACTAGCCCCTAAATCAGCCCAAGCGTTATTAACATCTAGGCTACTAATTAAATAGGGAATCGTAAAACTCCTTGGATCTTTTAATTTGTTTCCAGCTTATTCTGTAGTATGGCTGAGCAACCATATTTAGCTCCACATGTGACGCCTCATCCAACTTCCGCTTGTTTGTTAAAAGCTCCTTTAACTGCGGTCTTCTTATCGCATTTGGGTATGGCAGATGACGTTTGTATTCTTTACTTATCGATTTCTGGTCATTATGGTCCACCTCACCTTTACCTTTACTTAGCACAGTTTCTTGCCTCGGTTCTGGTTCAGGTGCTACTAACCCTTCCTCATCTTGAATGGTAATTGCATTGATTTTCTCTCTTGGGTTGGGTTCAGTGTTACTCGGCAGGCTACCTAGTGGTCGTTTAGATATCAATTTAGCGAGCTGACCTATCTGAGTTTCGAGCCCTTGGATCGATGCTTGTTGATTTTTAAGTGCTGTCTCAATATTCTGAAAACGAGTTTCTAACACCGAGATGAATTTTGTTAGCATCTCTTCAAGGTTCAATTTTTCTCTTGTTGGTAGGGTGGTTGTTGGAAGCCTGGAGGTGGTAGTGGTCTCTGATTTCCTTGGCCTCCCCATGAAAATTTTCGGTGGTTCCTCCAACTTGCATTGTAAGTGTTACTATAAGGATTATTTTGAGATCGAGGATTATTAGCCATGTAATTTAACTACTCATTCTCCATGTTGTGGCCATAGGGTGGGTATTTGAATTGCTTGATCCACCTCCACTTGCTTCGCATTGCATTACTGGGTGAACCTGTGAAGAACTGAGAAGACCGTCAATTTTCTGTTCAAATTTCTACATGATTAGAGAGCATGGTGACCGAATCGACGTTAAATACGCGGCTGTTTTCATGGTTTTGTCCTCATGACTTGCCACTGATAATTATTCAGTGACATCTCTTCTATAAATTCATATGCATCCTCAGGTGTCTTATTATTGATAGTTCCACTAGCGGCTGTGTCAATCATTTTTCAAGTCGAGGATTCAGGCCATTATGAAATGTTTGAACCTGTAGCCAGAATGGTAACCCATGGTGAGGGCACCTTCTCACAGATCCTTGTATCTCTCCCATGAATCGTAGAGTGTTTCTAAATCCATCTGCATAAAAGAAGAGATATCATTACGTAATTTGGCTGTTTTAGCCGGTGAAATATTTTAATAAAAACTTTTCGATCCTTTATTCCCAAGTAGTGATTGACCCTCGTGTAATGAGTTCAACCACTATTTAGCCTATCCTCAACGAAAAGGAAACAACGAAGCGAATGCATCATCAGAATGCCATTGATTTTAAAAGTTTGCAAACTCTAAGAAATTCGCCAATGAGCATTGGATCCTCATCCTGCAAACATCAACAAACAACTGTGGATCATTTGAATGGTTTAGTTTCAGTTCAAAATTATTTGCAGCAATAGCAGCTAACTATCCTCGATCAGTTCCTATTAAAAAAGATTTAGCATAATCATACATAGTACATGGAGTAGGTTCTGATTACACATCACAGGGGTACGGATTTTTTGTTTTCAGCCATCCTTGTTGTGGTTGAAGTATTGTCCTTGCTTTCTCTGTGTATCGTAGCTTCGCCTTATTTTCATCGATTTCTATGAACTGTGTGATCGATCTCACAATCAAATAGTAATGGTCCCAACGGGTTTCTTCTAGTCAAACACTATAAAAACCTGCCAGGAATGAATAAAAGAAAAATTAGAAAAGGAAATAAAAATTTAAATTGCAAATAAAGAAGAATGGTGCCAAAAACATGATATGTGATATTCGCAACAGGTTTTAAAGATTTATAATTAATCGTTCTTGAAACTAACTATTATCACGATGAAGGCAAGTGTACCTATCGAACAGTAGTATAGCTTTAGCAAGACTAGATCGTCGAACCCAAAGGAACCAAGAGTACTAGTAATTACTTTCTTTTTATTATCTACCCTAAAAATTAAAGGATTTATTTATCTAGACTAATTAACTAAACAAACGGTGCACAGAGAGAAAATTGGGAAAAAGCTTTTGGGAAAACTCGATTGACTAAAACAATACCCAAGGAAAAATCCACCTGGACTTCACTTGTTATTTGACTCTGAATCAGACGATTTATTCATTTGACTTGATCCATAGAAATCCCTAAGTTATATTATTATCTCTCTCGAGACTAATAACGTCTAACCCTAGGTTGATTAATTCAAATCTCTTTCTAATTAATGACCTAGTGTTGCATTAACTTGATCTATGGATCCCCTTATTAGGTTTCACCCTATCTCTAGGCATGCAATCAACTCCGCTTAATTATGAAAAATTTACTATTAGACAGGGTCTATTCCTCCTCTGAATAAGAGCATTAACTTGAATCAATATCCTGAAATATTAAAACAAGAATTAAGAACACATAATTAAGAACATGTCAAATATTATCATACAATTCAGATAATAATAACAAATCCATTCTTAGGTTTCATTCCCCTTAGGTATTTAGGGAGTTTAGTTCACAATTATAAAAGAAAACATCTCAGTAGAATAATGAATACAAAACATAAAGAAAACCCAAAACCCCTGAATGGAAATTGAAGGGAGATCTTCAGTCTTGACGATGAATCCGGCTTCTGAGATGGATCAACCGGCTTCTCTTGAGCAATTCCTTGCCTCCTACTCTGTGTGTCTATTCTAAGTGCCTCCTCCGGTGTTTAAATAGGCTTTAGAATGCCTAAGAGCCCTCAAAGTGGCCTTTTCCTAATAGGACTATACTTGGCTCGGCAGGGACATGCCCGTGTGCGATTACTCCAGCTCATGGTCAAGGCTGTTGAATAGGCACGAGCGTGTAGTCTACCCATGTAAGTCGTGCTTCGATCCTGCCAAATGGACACGGCCGTGTGACAGGCCTGTGTGAGGAAGTCCAGGCCGTGTTGATTTCCCATGTGGGTTCATTTTCTCCGTTTTCAACCCATTTCTCACTCCTTTTACTCTCCTATGCTCACTTAAGTATAAAACATGGAACTAAAGAATTAATAGCATCAAATTCACCAAATCTAAGGAGAATTCATCCATAAATGTGTTAAGCTTGGGATAAAATATGTATAAATTACAGTTTATCAACGAACAAACATACAATTTCGGGTTATAAATTTGCGTCCAAAATAAAACCATTCATATTCAATCACAATGTCCCTATTATGAGCCTACGAGGCCCAAAACATGCTTTGGAAGTGGTTCGGACTAAACCGAGAACTTAAAGAAATTTTACAAAACTTAGAAAATTTTCCACTAAACAGGGGTCACACGCCCGTGTGGATATGGGACACGCCCGTGTGGGCAGGCTGTGTGGTCACACACGCCTGTGTTTTGACCCCATGTAACTCTTTGTTTGTCACCCATGAACAAATTGAAGACACAAGGCCAAGTCACACGCCTGTGTGCTAGGCTGTGTGGTCGACTTAAAATTTATGATTTTTCATTAAATAGGTGTAGACTTCGCACATCCCGAGACACACGCCCGTGTCCAAAGCCGTGCCCCTTACACGTCTGAGACACGTGACCGTGTCTCTGCCCGTGTACTCAATATTGGGTATTCTGTTTTGCAAAAATTAGGGTGCAAGGGACACACTTCCTAAACACATGCCCGTGGGGCAAGCCATGTGTCGCACACCCCATATGTCTACCCGTGTGGACAAAAATAAGGCTATTTACCAAGCAATTTTGCCACCCTTTAATGCACACACCTACACAACATAACATAGCACCAATCCAAGCATATACATACAACCAATATCCATAACCAAGACATCAACACATCATTCATGAAAGGCATTATTTATAAATATACTTACAGCCAATATTAGCCCATTTCAAATGACCTTATACAGAATGAACTTCTAACCAATATAAGCCAACACATTTGGCCAAAACAATTATGACACATAACAAAATAACCAAGTCTCCTATACATACCATAACTCAAAATGTTGAATTCATTGATACCAAAATAATTGTTGATAGTCTGAGTGGATCTCCTATGCAAATAATAAGCATCATAACCACACAATTAACATACAATTAACATGATGAAGATTAGCATGAACGTTATCAAAATCTCATAATCATAATTTACTCAATCACAATCCAACCAAGAGTTCATTACACATCGAGCTCATTACTTATGAGTTTTACGGACATACCTGTACCAACTCGTAACATAATCATATCCTTTCACAACTTTGACATTCCCATTGAACACTCGAAATATTAACAGATACTCAGAAATCTTGCATACAAGTGCCATATATGTAGCCGAAGCTCCCTCATATCTCATAATACATATGGGCTCGTTTTCGAGCTATTCTCGGGCCTGCTCACACAAGCTGTCAGTCAGGACATAGCTACACAGTGCTACTCACACAAGCTGTCAGGTATTCGCAACACATGCCAGACTACCCAGCCATTGGTAGGACGTACGAGACCAGCACCTGGATTACATAATCGCATATACACATGGGTTCCTAGTGACATGTCACTCTTATCCTATTCTATTCCTAAGGTTCAACCGAGATTTCTCGCTTGTCAAAACTTTGTCAAATACATCCAAAGAGTCAATCACAATTAATACAATAGTAAAGCATTTAAAACATAAATATAACAATGCATTATTTACATACGAACTTACCTCAGTACAAAAATAGTAGAATTGGACCTAATCGTCAAACACTTTGTTTTTCCCCCGATCTTGTCTGAACCTTGTTTTGCTTGATATATAATAACAAATTTAACTCATTGAATACTCACATTATTCAATATGACCCAAAAATCAAAGATGGCAAAATTACATTTTTGCCCCTAATGTTTCACATTTTTACAATCTAGTCCCTAGGTTTGTAAATTGAAATGTATTCATTTTCTTCAAAACCCAAGCCTAGTTGAACCATTTCATACTTATACTAGCCCACATTTCCACTTAATCACACTTTTACTACTTATTTTATAACTTTTACAAATAAGCCATTTTTGACATTTTTACCGAAAATCACTTAGCAAAATTGTTTATCTAACACCAAACATGCATTTTCTACCATTAGGCATCAAAATATACAAATATCTATCATGGATAAAATTTTAAACTTCATTTTTCTTTCAAATTAGTCCTTGAAATAGCTAAATTAGGTTACAAGGATCTCAAAAACATGAAAATCATTAAAAATAAAGCTAAAACGGACTGACAATCGAGCTTGAAAGCTTTGGCGAAAACCCTAGCTATGGCTTCTCCAAAATTTCGGTCATGTAGGAAGAAGATGGACAAAAAATTTGGCTTTATTTTGCTTATTAATTCATTTATTAACCAAATGACCAAAATACCCCTAATTTAAAACATAAAACTTCTCTTACTTCATGTCCATTTTTGTCCATACAAAACTATAATGGTCTAATTACTACTTAAGGACCTCCAATTTAAAATTTCATAGGAATAAGACACCTCTAGCTTCTAGAACACACATTTTGCACCTATTGCAAGTTAGTCCTTTTAGCTAAATTAAGTGCCCAATCGACAAAATTTCGAACGAAATTTTCACGAAACAATTCCATGAAACTATAGACCATAAAAATATAATCAAAATAAATCTTTCTACGTCGGATTCATGGTCCCAAAACCACTGTTCTGTTTTGACCCTAAAACGAGCTGTTACACACTTATTAAAGAAGCATTTCCAGATGAATAGCTGTTAGTTGTCAAAGCATTACCTTGGTATGCCAACATAATGATCTATTTAGTGAATGGTGTGTTGCCACCCGGTCTCAACAGTCTAAGAAGACAAAAATTTCTTTATGATGCCAAATACTTTTATTGGGATGAAGCTTTCTTGTTTAAACATTGTGCTGATCAAATAATTAAGAAATGTGTTCCTGATGATGAAATACATAGCATACTACAACATTGTCATTCAGCTTTGTATGGAGAACATTTTGGAGGGATGAGGACTGCTGCCAAAGTACTTCAGTCAGGATTTTATTAGCATGTCTATTCAAGGATGCTCATGAGTTTTATCAGTCATGCGACTGTTTTTAGAGAATAGGAAATCTATCTAGGAGATACAAAATTCCATTGCAAAGTATACTGGAGCTTGAGTTGTTTGATATATGGGGAATACACTTTATAGGTCCATTTCCACCATCAACAGGCAAATTGTACATACCGTTAGTAGTGGACTGTGTCTTTAAGTGGGTCGAGGCTGTTGCCCTTCCTACTAATATGCAAGGTTAATAATAAAGTTTTTACACAAGAACATTTTTACAAGATTTGGTACACCTAGAGTCATTATTAGTGATGATGGGTCTCATTTTGATTACAAGTTGGTAGTAAATACTTTGCATGGATATGCGGTGAAACATAAGATTGCCACAGCATATCACCCCCAAACAAAAGGCCAAGCTGAAATTTCTAATAGAGAAATTAATTTTTTCTTAGAAAAGTTGTGAATCCTACTCATAAGGATTGGTTTACCATATTGAATGAAGTTTTGTGGGTGAATCGTATCGTGTACAAAAAGCCATTGCGGATCTCACCTTTTAAGCTTGTCTATGGTAAGCCATGTCACCTTCCTATTGAACTTGAACATAAAACATTTTAGGCTATTAAAAGCTGAACATGGATTGGGTAGCTTCTGGCCATAAAAGGTTGTTAGAATTGAATGAAATGGAGGAACTCTGAGCACAAGTGTATGAGAATACTAAGTTGTACAAGGAAAAGACCAAGCATTGGAATGATAAAAGAATCATGTTGGAGCGACAGAAATGTACAAGTGTACAAAATCGCAACAAGTAATAAAGTGACAAGTAAATGTCGAGTTATCGTGCCCACAGGGACTGTGAAAAGAATTATTTATGAATGCAATTAAAAACACTTCAGTGAAGAAAAATATTTTGATTTGAGGAGGTGATTAAAAACTAAGATTTTTATCTAAGTAAAATAAATAAAAATAAAATAAAAGTTCCAATGCACGATTTCAAAAGATGATTTTAATCAAGATGACATAATTGTGCTAGGTTAATTACATTTATTAACTTATAATTATTAAACTCATGTTTATGTTGTTACGATAAATTCACAGCAACTCGGTAATTTTCTAATTTATGAACATACTTACCTACCAAAATCCATTTATCTCTTGACTATAACTCTATGTCAATTCAACCGATTAAACAAATTTTAATAAGCACATGTGTTAATGCACATACATACTTATGAAATTAAAATAACCTCTTGCACATATCTCTATGCCAATTCAAACAATTAATTCAATCTCATAAGCACATAAAAGATTACGTGAGGTAACAATGTATTTCTACCTTGAAATAGTTTAATCACAATAATCTTGCAAGTTATGCAAGGCTAACGTATCGTTAGATGATTAAACATGCACTGAAACAGTATCGTGTCAATTAATTACAGTTTCAATCCATTTAAATAATTAATTCATTAGTTACCTTCCAATTGTAATGCAAGAATAACTTAGTCAGGGTTTTACTTAATCAAACATCTTACCAAGGCCTATACCAACACAAACAGAATTTTAATAACACAAGTAGACAAAATGCAATCAACATAACATGAATTAAATTTAAGCCATATTAATTAAATTAAACATATCAACATCACAAATATTTATAGACATGTTCATAACAACAACAATAAAATTAAAAGGATAATGAACAAGAATCAAATCTGGTGTTTCTCTGAGGCTTGAGTAGTTTGCTCCGCTCCTCTTTCTCTGCTTAATCTTGTTGAACCGAGGCTTCCATGAACACTTGAATGCTTCTCCAAATGGTGGTTGAATAAATCTTTTTCAAGGGGTGAAATCAGCAAGGGAATAGGGAAGGAAATGAAGAACAATGAAAACAGAAAAGTGAGAGAGAAGTAAAGAATGAATGGTTTTGAGATGTGTTTAAAGTGAGCAGCCAAGGGGGTATTTATAGGTTGAGAAGGCTGCTAAAAATAGAAAAAATAAGAAGCTATAGAGGCCTGTGGCAAGTTTAAGGTTTCGGACTTGCTATTTAAAGATAGGGCAAATCTAGAAAAGCATAAATAGTGGAGGGGTTTGAATGCAAATTGAAGAAGTCTTCAAGGGCTATTTTGTAAGCTGAATAATCAGCCAAAGAAGTTGATTGGGTCATTAAGTGGGACGGTTTTGGGCTACCTAGTGCTCGGCTGGATCGATTTTCTCGGTTAAGCTCAACTGGGCCCCTTTTCATAATTAATTAACAATAATTTATTTAACCCAAATTAAATTGGATTAAAGTTAAAATTAATTATATTATGAATTAATATTCATAATTTTGACCATCTTCAACTAAAAACTTAATTCGTCTTGATTAATTCGTCTCAATTTTGAGCTTCCAGTAGCGTTTGCCGAGCCGCTTTTCGCCCTTTGTGCGAATTTGTCGAAAATGATCAAAATTAATCAAAATTTATTATAAAAATAATTAATATTCAAAATTTTAATATTTTAAGTTCAATTTAATTATTTTTATAATAATTATATATTTTTCGACAAGAATTTTATCGAAACTACATGAATTTGAGTTAAAAGGGCATGAAAAAGTGTGTATATTTTCGTGTTTCAACATGTCGTGGCAATTTGAACCCTTACAACAGGTGTTGCTATTCAACTCTAGGCTCAAATTGTTCCCTGGTAAATTAAAATCTCACTAGTTAGGTCCTTCTGAAGTAGCCCTGGTATATCCTCATGGAGCTATTAATATCAAAGACTTGAAAATGGCGGTCACATTTAAAGTTAATGGGCAACGTTTAAAGCACTACTGGGGTGCTCATGTGGATCGAGACAAGCACTCCATTGATCTCTGAGATGTTTGAGCTAACAATTTATTTTTTGAGCTAACGATTTATTTTATCTTTCTTTTCTTTAATTGCTTTACTTTAATTTTATTTTTAGTACTTATTTAATATTGATTCCTTTTCTTTCTTTCTTTTTTGAATAGTTTTCTATGATTTCTAGAGATAGAATAAAGAATGTGAACTAAGTAGTTGCGATATTAAAATATGTTTGTCGTAGTATTGCGAAAAACTGGGTAATGGATAACGTAAGGATGACGGGGCAGATAATTCTAAGAGAGATATTTGTTTTTCTATATGGGCCAATTATGTTACTTGGCGAGCCCATAGAAGGGAAGTTAAACTATCTGTTTAAGGATTGGGGCACCTCATAGTGTTCCCCCAAAAAAAATCTTTTTAATTTTGTTCTTTCCTCCTCCATGTCACGCAACTTCCCTAGCACATTTCATTTTTTTTCTAAAATGTCATCACTGTCCCTCTTATTTCCCTTTGCTCAACTACTCACGTCTCTTAAGTTTCTCATGAAGTTTTCATTTTTGTTACTCTTTCTCTTCAATCTCACTTATCTTTTCTTTCACTAAATTCTCCAATATTTCTTCCAATTTTCTCCAATGGCTCGCATCAAAACTGCCTCCAAAAATACTGAACCATCAAAGGCTGGTGCTACTCAGCTAAAAACGTTCTTTAATAGTGTTGCAGCCACGAGATACAATAGCAACATCACAAAGTGGCCTTTCTATTTTGAGCAAGGGTTCTTGTTTAAAGATGAACTATACATGGGATACAATGAAGATATGTCCTCCACAGTAGAAAACAGTAAGTGGAATATTTTTTGTTTGTACCCCGAGGATGTTTTAGGGAAAATTGTTTGAGTATTTTATGTTCATGCCAATTCTCTAGATTCATTTTTTATCTATGTAAGGAGTACTTCCATTCTTATTAATGAATACCATATTAATGCACAGTTTGGTGTTGCAACTATGTAAGACGAACACACGTCATTTGTTGAAAGCATCACTGCTGAGGGTTTAACACAGGTATTGGAGGTTTTATGTATCGAAGGAAAATAATGGGAGTGCTATACTATTGAGAGGGCTTTGTTGAAGCCTATCGGGAAAATATGGTATCATTTTTTGAGGAGCTAACTTATGCCGTCTACGCACAATACAATTGCTTCAAAAGAGAGAATGCTTTTGCTATACTCCATCATAAAAGGGAGAAGAATTAATGTAGCTAGGGTCATCTTTCAGGAAGTACATCGGTGTGGTGAGAAGAATATGGGTAGCTTAAACTTTCCCTCACTTATTAGTGCTCTATGTCGAACGGCCTGAGTCCCTCTCAATAAGTATTAGGATATTAGCCCTAACAAGGGTGGTTCAACCAGGACCATCTTTAACAAGATCCAAGGCGTTGGTGCTGCTAGGGTAACTCAGCATAGTCATACCACCACTTCCTCTGCTATGCATACTCCCACGACGGCACCTTTAGTTTCTCATAACTCCCTTGAATGTCAAATATTGCGCTCCTTGAAGCAGTTGGAGGATGTCCATTTTTGAAATCTAGTAGTTTCACTTGGCTGAAGGAATGGGCCAGGCCCAGCAGCAGCAAGTTGAAGGATTTGGCTCTCAAGAGATCCTTCCAAAAGAATTTTACAAAGCTAATGCCAGAATTTTACAAAGCTAATCTTCCCATTCAAGATGCTATTGAGGAACCAACTCAACCTGTTGCTAAGGCACCTACTCAAACTGCTACTGAAGAACCCGAAAATACGATTGTAACACCCCACATCTAAGCCCTTCATTGGGACAGGATACAAGGCGTTGCCACACTTAATCACATGCATACAATCACCTCGATACCATTAAGATTCGGTCAAATCAAAAACTTTTTTGAACTTTCCTTAAACTCCCTAATATGGGCCTACGAAGCCCCAAACATCCATTGGAACCCATTCGAGACCAATCCGAGTCCTTTAAATAACTTTAGAAACATAGCTCTTAAACTAGGGCACAGGTCCGGGTGGAAAGGTAGCACGACCTTGTAGAAAGGCAACACTGTAACAGCCCAAAATTGACCCTAGTCGGGAAGTGGTTTCGGGACCACAAAACCGAGTCATAAAAATAATTAATTTCCATATTCTATGCTTATTATGTGTGTACATGAGTATGTGGAAGTTTCATTCTCCAATTTTTCCAATTGTATGAGAAATTATTAAATAGGGATCGATATGAGACATGGTGAAAATATGATAGGCTAATTTAAAATGGTCTATTAATGCATGTTGTGAAAATGATGGGTTTGCATGTCAAATTACCCAAAATTTGAGCTAGTGGTTGGCCATGCTATGGGTGGAAACATGTTGGGAACATGTTGGCCTAGTGAGGTATGTAGGAAAAAAATAAAATAAGGAGTATGGGTAATAAAGAAAGGAAAAACAAAAAAATGAGTGGTTGTTTCCCCCCCCCATTGCCGTGAGCTAAAGAAAGGAAAAGAAAAACTTGTTCATCCTTTTTCATCCTCTTTTGACCGAAAATTCTAAGGGAGGAGGAAGGAGTTCTTGCTTCATGTTTGGTTTGGAAGAGAATTAGGAGGAAGTTTGGCCATGCATGTAACTAGATTGAGGTATGTTTGATATTATTCTTTGAGATTCATGTATATTTTAAGTTGTAAGTTTGAAATCTACCTAGCCATGGTTCAAACTTTGTTAAATGATGGAGATGATATTCGGCCATGCATGTTACATTCTTGGTTGGTATTTTGATGTTTGATGTTGTGGTGATGAGGCATGAAGATGAGTTAAGATTCGGCCTAGGTGGAGTTTGTGTTAATGCCATTGCATGCTAAATATGAAGCTTGTTAAGGATGCATGTGATGGTGGATTGATGATTCTTGAATCTCTTTTTTTTTAGCATTTTTGAGTGAGCACATATGTGTATTGGTTGCTAGATGGGGAAGAATCGGCTAGCAAGTTGTGTGCTAAGGCCGAATATAATTTTTGTAGGTTAATGAGTAATGCATGTGCTAAATTGATGGAAAGGGAGAGGATGCTTTACTAGTGTATAAATGATATAAAGATTTTAGAAATTATTTTTGCTTAGGTGTATGTATGATTAGGTATATTCGGCCATATGAGTAAATATATAGATGATGTTAAATTTGATTATGTATAATGGGCCATATAGGGTACACATTGTGATATTAACTTTGATTCTCCATAATTGATCAAGTGGGTGATTAGTAAGGGTGATTGCCGAATATACTAACATACATATGCATGTGTCATTGGATTGTAAATATTTAGCAAGGCGGTTAAACTAGTTGATTTATTGATTAAGCTCAAGGAGTTAAAGGAGGAGAATCGAGCAAAGGCAAAGAAAAGATCATCGAGTAGCCGAGTTGGAACCATCTTACCCAACACAAGTAAGTCATTAAGCATATCTTTGGTATTGATTTAAAGGATCGTAATACCTATACCATTGTGTTTAATGAGATGAAATGTATACAAATGTATATGTAAGTAGAGATGAAATTTGTCAAATGTAAAAAGGAAGTGAAGCCTATTGAGTGGCTGGTTTTCGGCACTAAGTGTGCGGGCAATAAGTGTTCACGGTCATGAGATTGGCACTAAGTGTGCGGGTTTAAATTGTACAGCACTAAGTGTGCGAGTTTAAAGTACATGGCACTAAGTGTGCGTGGTTGATTATTAAGCACTATGTGTGCGAACCCAATATATATTTTCTATAAATTATTTACATTAAGGGTGCGACCTTACCGAGTCGATTTTGGACAGCGGAAAAGGTAAGTGTGCGAACTTGAAATGCATGGCACTAAGTGTGTGAGTTTAAAGTGCATGGCACTAAGTGTGCGCGGTTGATTATTAAGCACTATGTGTGCGAACCCAATATATATTTTCTATAAATTATTTACATGAAGGGTGCGACTTTACCGAGTCAATTTTGGACAGCGGAAAAGGTAAGTACCTTGAGTTCATGGCTAATAGGCGCTATGTTTATATTTGGAGTTGAGCTTGGTAAGTTTTGAACCTATGTGACGATTATAGTTGAAGTCACGTACATAAGGTTCATTGTGGAATAGGTGAAAGTTCGTTTAATTGTATGATTATAACGAAAATAAAATGATGTATGAAAGGCCAATGTAGGACTTGGTATGAGATTGAACCATAGGGTTTAAGGAACTATGGTATAGTTTGGTATGGATGGAGTACTTAACCTCATTTCATTGTTTCCTGTTGTGATAATTTTATTAATGGATGGTTGTGGAATGCTTATGGCTTACTGAGTTATATACTCATTCGGTGTTTGCTTGTCACCTATTCTAGGTTTCTTGGACTCGTCTCTTTTTGCGTGATCGTGCCGTCGTCGAAGTCATCACACCGGCTAGCAAGTTTTGGTACTTTCTTCTTAGTCGGCTTAGAAGAACATTTCGGCATGTATAGGCTATTATGTTGTGTTTGAACTTTGGTATGTAAACTTTTAGCCATGCGAAAATGGCATAAATGTTCGGTTGGGTTTGGTTTCTTAACGTTAGGTCGTAAATCTTGATAATTCGACCTTTTTATGCCATATGTCATGGTTGATTATTTTGGTGTTAAAATTCATGATATGGCAATAGTGTAGTAGGGGGATGTTTGACAATGATTAGCCTTTGGCATGGCTAGTCATGATCATAATTTGTGATATGTATGACGAATTACTAGTTAGATCAAGGAGAAATCACGAAATGGGCATAGTTGCTTTCGTAACAGATGCTGGCAGCAGCAGTGACGTGAGATTGAAAAATCACTAAAAATAGTAGGAGTGGAATAAATTGATGAATAAATTATTTATTCGAAGCTCGATGAGTCTATTTTCATATAGAAGCAACGAAAAGATCATATGGACAGTATGTTAAGAGATATTCAGGTTCTCGTGAGACATGGCCAGAACGGTTTCTGGATTCCCTGTTCCGACTTTGGAAATTCATTATAAATTAACCAGAGACAATTAGAAGTCATATCATATATTGATAGATTCCTCTCTGAGTCTAGTTTCTATAGAAACAAACGGCATCAGTATTGAAGCTCTGTGCAGCGAGATATCCAGGTCGTAATGCGCAAAGGTCAGTGTAGTCGATCCCTGTAACATGGGAGATTTTGACTAATAAAATGTACTAATTGGCCCGACCAAAAATTCTAGAAAAAAATATGTAGATGGGCATATGAGTCTAGTTTCAGGGAAAAATCACGAAACTGATTTTCGAGTTGTGAAACTCAAGATATGATTTTTAAAGCGACTAGTACGCAGATTGGCAGTGTCTGAGAAATATTTTTGTAAAGGGTTTAAAGTCTGTTAACATCTCGTGTTCGACTCCGGTGTTGGTCTCGGGTTCGGGGTGTTACATTTGATTGGTATCAGAGCTATGGTTTAGTCTGTTCTAGGACTACCATAGCACGTATGAGTCTAGCTATACATGCCGAATGTTAATGTTTAACTGTGTGATGACTTCTGACGGTTAAAATTTATGTTTTGATTAGTAAATGGATCCCGATGTAGAGAGAACCTTGGCGGATGACATTGAAAGTGTAGCGGCTGCTCCTGCACAAGGGACACCGCCTGTTGAACCTCAGTCATCTGCGAATAATCAAGGTGAGGGGGCTAAAAAAGCCTTCTTTACCATGATGAATGAGTGGGTCGCGCAGTATGCCCGAACCAATCCGGCTGTCCAACAATTCCCGAATTTGAATAATCCACCCCCGGAGCCAGTAATGCCATCAGTTACTGATCCTGTGAGGCTGAGTAAGCCACCTGTAGACTTGATTAGGAAGCGCGGGGCTGAGGAGTTCAGGGCCATAGTTACTGATGATGCTGAAAGGGCCGAGTTCTGGCTTGATAACACCATTCGAGTGTTTGATGAACTGTCATGCACACCCGATGAATGTTTAAAGTGTGCTATATCCTTGTTGCGGGACTCAGCCTACTATTGGTGGAGGACCCTGATTTCCATAGTCCCAGACGAACGAGTAACTTGGGACTTCTTTCAGACGGAATTTCGAAAGAAATATATTAGTCAACGGTTCATTGATCAAAAGCGTAAGGAATTCTTGGAACTCAAGCAAGGCCGTATGACAGTATCTGAATACGAACATGAATTCGTAAGACTCAGTAGGTATGCCCGGGAGTGTGTAGCTGATGAGGTTGCTATGTGCAAAAGATTCGAAGAAGGATTGAATGAAGATTTAAAGCTACTAATGGGTATTTTGGAAATAAAAGAATTCGTAACACTAGTCGAACGAGCCTGCAAGGCGGAAGAACTTGGAAAGGAGAAGAAGAAGGCTGAATTTGAAGCTAGAGACTATCGTAAAAGATCGACGGGTAAAGCTCCGTTCTCAGCCGTAAAGAAGTTCAGGGAGGACACTAATAAGTCGAGGACGACTGCGGGAATTTCCATCAGAGCAAGACCATCGACGGAATCCCGAGCTACTTCAGTAGCTAGTGTGGGCAATAATCGTCTAGAGAAACCTGAATGTCCCCAATGCGGAAGACGACACATAGGTGAATGTTGGGGTAAGTCTATTAACAGGGCTTGTTACGGATGCGGTTCGAAGGACCACTTCATTAGAGATTGCACGGAGCTTGATGAGAAGAATAAGATTCAAGGTGCAAGACCTAGTGGAGTGACAACTAGAGGTAGACCACCGAGAATTTTAGGAGGTAGGGGTGGTAGTCAGAGAGGGACCTCTGATACGGCTGTTCGAGCCGAGAACCGTACTCCTGCTAGAGCATATGCCATTCGCGCACGAGAGGAGGCATCCTCCCCTGACGTCATCACTGGTACCTTCACTCTCTTTGATACTAATGTGATTGCATTGATTGACCCTGGCTCTACTCATTCATATGTATGCGAAACCTTAGCATCCAGTAAGACTCTACCTGTTGAGTCTACTGAGTTCGTAATTCGAGTGTCAAACCCTTTGGGTCAATGCGTACTTGTTGATAAAGTGTGTAAGAGATGCCCTCTAAAAATCCGAGAATCCTGTCTTCTGGCTGATTTGATGCTTTTGCCGTTTGATGAATTTGACGTTATTCTTGGTTTGGATTGGTTGACCGCGCATGATGCGGTTGTGAATTGCAAAAGCAAGACTATTGATTTGAGGTGCGCAAATAACGAGATAATTCGAATTGAGTCTACGGACTTAAGGGGGTTGCCAGCTGTAATATCAGCAATGTTGGCCCAGAAATATGTAAGAAAAGGGTGCGAAGCATACCTTGCGTATGTACTTGATGACAAAGAGTTAGAAAAGAAACCCGAATTTGTGCCGGTGGTTTGTGAATACCCGGATGCTTTTCCTGAAGAATTACCGGGTTTACCACCTGTTCGGGAGGTAGAGTTTGGTATTGAGCTTGTACCTGGGACTACGCCGATTTCGATAGCTCCGTATCGTATGGCACCAACCGAGTTAAAAGAGTTAAAATCTCAGTTGCAAGAATTGACGGATAGAGGTTTTGCTCGACCAAGTTTCTCACCTTGGGGTGCACCAGTATTGTTCGTGAAAAAGAAGGACGGAACCATGAGGTTGTGCATTGACTATCGTCAACTGAATAAAGTGACGATAAAGAACAAATATCCGTTGCCGTGCATCGATGATTTGTTCGACCAACTGAAGGGAGCCTCAGTGTTCTCAAAAATAGATTTGAGATCGGGTTATTATCAGTTGCGAATTCGAGATTCGGACATACCCAAAACTGCTTTCAGAACGAGGTACGGTCACTACGAGTTCTTAGTGATGCCGTTTGGGCTCACTAATGCCCCTGCGGTATTTATGGATTTGATGAATCAGATCTTCAGACCATATTTGGATCGGTTCGTAGTTGTGTTCATTGATGACATCTTGGTCTATTCAAGAGATGAGATCGAACATGCTGAACACTTGAGATTAGTGTTGCAAGTTTTGCGGGATAAGAAGTTATATGCTAAGTTCAGTAAGTGTGAGTTCTGGTTAAGAGAGGTTAGCTTCTTGGGTCATGTGGTATCCGCATCGGGTATTCGAGTTGACCCGAACAAAATCTCAGCCATACTTAACTGGAAACCTCCGAGAAATATTACTGAGGTTCGGAGCTTTTTGGGACTCGCCGGTTATTACCGAAGATTTGTCAAAGGTTTCTCGATGATAGCCACACCAATGACGAAGCTACTTCAAAAGGATGCTAAGTTCGAATGGACGGAGAAATGTCAGAAATGCTTCGATCAATTGAAAACTCATTTGACTGAAGCTCCAATTTTAGTGCAACCCGAATCAGGCAAAGAGTTTGTCATTTATAGTGACACATCCCTACTCGGGTTGGGTTGCGTATTGATGCAAGAAGGCCGAGTTGTGGCCTATGCGTCGAGACAATTGAAGCCACACGAGAGAAATTATCCAACCCATGATCTCGAACTAGCCGCCATCGTATTCGCTTTGAAAATATGGTGACATTACTTGTTTGGCGAAAAGTGCCATGTACTTTCGGATCACAAAAGTCTCAAATATTTGATGACTCAAAGAGACTTAAATCTGCGACAAAGACATTGGCTTGAGTTGTTAAAAGATTACGAGCTTGTCATTGATTACCACCCGGGAAAGGCTAATGTGGTTGCGGACGCCTTAAGCCGGAAATTGCTGTTTGCTTTACGAGCGATGAATGTGCACTAGTCTGTTCTACCCGACAATGTGTTAGTAGCTGAATTAAAGGCCAAACCATCATTGATTCATCAAATTCGTGAAGCTCAGAAAGTCGACGATGAATTGGTTGCAAAACGGGCTGAATGTATTCTGAATATGGAATCCGAATTTCAAATTGATGATGACGATTGTTTGAGGTTCAGAAGTCGGTTGTGTGTTCCAAGAAATTCAGAACTCATTTCGATGATTCTGAACGAAGCTCATTGTAGCCGAATGTCAATTCACCCGGGGAGTACGAAAATGTACAACGATTTGAAACGACGGTTTTGGTGGCATGGTATGAAACGGGACATCTCCGACTTTGTTTCGAGATGTTTAATATGTCAACAAGTGAAAGCGGAACATCAAGTGCCTTCAGGATTACTTCAGCCGATCATGATACCCGAGTGGAAATGGGATCGAGTCACAATGGACTTTGTGTCCGGACTACCATTGTCAACAAGTAAGAAGGATGCAATTTGGGTTGTTGTTGATAGACTGACTAAGTCGGCTCACTTTATCCCCGTGCGTACTGATTTTTCATTGGATAAACTGGCCGAATTGTATGTTTCTCAGATTGTGAGATTACATGGAGTACCTATTTCTATCGTGTCGGATAGAGATCCGAGATTCACCTCGCGATTTTGGAAGAAATTGCAAGAAGCTTTGGGTACCAAGCTGCATTTTAGCACCGCTTTTCATCCCCAAACCGATGGTCAATCCGAGCGGATAATTCAGATACTCGAGGATATGCTGAGATGCTGCATCCTTGAGTTTAGTGGTTCATGGGAACGGTATGTACCTTTGATTGAATTCGCTTACAACAATAGTTTTCAATCAAGTATTAAGATGGCACCTTACGAGGCTTTGTACGGTCGTAAATGCCGTACACCATTGTTTTGGACCGAGCTCGGTGAAAGTAAAATTTTCGGAGTTGATTTGATTAAAGATGCCGAACAGAAAGTAAAGGTAATCCGTGAAAGTCTGAAGGCAGCCACAGATCGTCAGAAATCGTATGCGGACTTGAAACGAAAGGACATTGAATATCAGGTGGGAGATAAAGTGTTCCTTAAAGTTTCTCCTTGGAAAAAGGTACTCAGGTTTGGCCGTAAGGGCAAGTTGAGCCCGAGATTCATTGGGCCGTACGAAATCTCCGAACGAGTTGGTCCGGTTGCGTATAGATTGATTTTGCCCCCTGAGCTTGAAAAGATTCACGACGTCTTTCATGTTTCGATGCTTCGACGCTATCGATCTGATCCATCGCATATAATTAGCCCATCAGAGGTTGAAATTCAAGACGATATGAGTTATGAAGAAGAACCGATACGTATCCTAGCTCGTGAAGTGAAGGAGTTGCGAAACAAAAGGGTTCCGTTAGTGAATGTGTTATGGCTCAAACATGGGATCGAGGAAGCTACTTGGGAAACCGAGAGATCGATGAAAGAACGATACCCAAACCTATTTACCGGTAAGATTTTCGGGGACGAAAATTTCTTAAGTGGGGGAGAGTTGTAACAGCCCAAAATTGACCCTAGTCGGGAAGTGGTTTCGGGACCACAAAACCGAGTCATAAAAATAATTAATTTCCATATTCTATGCTTATTATGTGTGTACATGAGTATGTGGAAGTTTCATTCTCCAATTTTGCCAATTGTATGAGAAATTATTAAATAGGGATCGATATGAGACATGGTGAAAATATGATAGGCTAATTTAAAATGGTCTATTAATGCATGTTGTGAAAATGATGGGTTTGCATGTCAAATTACCCAAAATTTGAGCTAGTGGTTGGCCATGCTATGGGTAGAAACATGTTGGGAACATGTTGGCCTAGTGAGGTATGTAGGAAAAAAATAAAATAAGGAGTATGGGTAATAAAGAAAGGAAAAACAAAAAAATGAGTGGTTGTTTCCCCCCCCCATTGCCGTGAGCTAAAGAAAGGAAAAGAAAAACTTGTTCATCCTTTTTCATCCTCTTTTGACCGAAAATTCTAAGGGAGGAGGAAGGAGTTCTTGCTTCATGTTTGGTTTGGAAGAGAATTAGGAGGAAGTTTGGCCATGCATGTAACTAGATTGAGGTATGTTTGATATTATTCTTTGAGATTCATGTATATTTTAAGTTGTAAGTTTGAAATCTACCTAGCCATGGTTCAAACTTTGTTAAATGATGGAGATGATATTCGGCCATGCATGTTACATTCTTGGTTGGTATTTTGATGTTTGATGTTGTGGTGATGAGGCATGAAGATGAGTTAAGATTCGGCCTAGGTGGAGTTTGTGTTAATGCCATTGCATGCTAAATATGAAGCTTGTTAAGGATGCATGTGATGGTGGATTGATGATTCTTGAATCTCTTTTTTTTTAGCATTTTTGAGTGAGCACATATGTGCATTGGTTGCTAGATGGGGAAGAATCGGCTAGCAAGTTGTGTGCTAAGGCCGAATATAATTTTTGTAGGTTAATGAGTAATGCATGTGCTAAATTGATGGAAAGGGAGAGGATGCTTTACTAGTGTATAAATGATATAAAGATTTTAGAAATTATTTTTGCTTAGGTGTATGTATGATTAGGTATATTCGGCCATATGAGTAAATATATAGATGATGTTAAATTTGATTATGTATAATGGGCCATATAGGGTACACATTGTGATATTAACTTTGATTCTCCATAATTGATCAAGTGGGTGATTAGTAAGGGTGATTGCCGAATATACTAACATACATATGCATGTGTCATTGGATTGTAAATATTTAGCAAGGCGGTTAAACTAGTTGATTTATTGATTAAGCTCAAGGAGTTAAAGGAGGAGAATCGAGCAAAGGCAAAGAAAAGATCATCGAGTAGCCGAGTTGGAACCATCTTACCCAACACAAGTAAGTCATTAAGCATATCTTTGGTATTGATTTAAAGGATCGTAATACCTATACCATTGTGTTTAATGAGATGAAATGTATACAAATGTATATGTAAGTAGAGATGAAATTTGTCGAATGTAAAAAGGAAGTGAAGCCTATTGAGTGGCTGGTTTTCGGCACTAAGTGTGCGGGCAATAAGTGTTCACAGTCATGAGATTGGCACTAAGTGTGCGTGTTTAAATTGTACAGCACTAAGTGTGCGAGTTTAAAGTACATGGCACTAAGTGTGCTTGGTTGATTATTAAGCACTATGTGTGCGAACCCAATATATATTTTCTATAAATTATTTACATGAAGGGTGCGACTTTACCGAGTCAATTTTGGACAGCGGAAAAGGTAAGTACCTTGAGTTCATGGCTAATAGGCGCTATGTTTATATTTGGAGTTGAGCTTG
Organism: Gossypium hirsutum; assembly: GCF_007990345.1. Lineage (NCBI taxonomy): Eukaryota > Viridiplantae > Streptophyta > Magnoliopsida > Malvales > Malvaceae > Gossypium > Gossypium hirsutum. Next base: position 65,802,273 of record NC_053425.1, on the reverse strand, counting down.
GTAAGTTTTGAACCTATGTGACGATTATAGTTGAAGTCACGTACATAAGGTTCATTGTGGAATAGGTGAAAGTTCGTTTAATTGTATGATTATAACGAAAATAAAATGATGTATGAAAGGCCAATGTAGGACTTGGTATGAGATTGAACCATAGGGTTTAAGGAACTATGGTATAGTTTGGTATGGATGGAGTACTTAACCTCATTTCATTGTTTCCTGTTGTGATAATTTTATTAATGGATGGTGGTGGAATGCTTATGGCTTACTGAGTTATATACTCATTCGGTGTTTGCTTGTCACCTATTCTAGGTTTCTTGGACTCGTCTCTTTTTGCGTGATTGTGCCGTCGTCGAAGTCATCACACCGGCTAGCAAGTTTTGGTACTTTCTTCATAGTCGGCTTAGGAGAACATTTCGGCATGTATAGGCTATTATGTTGTGTTTGAACTTTGGTATGTAAACTTTTAGCCATGCGAAAATGGCATAAATGTTCGGTTGGGTTTGGTTTCATAACGTTAGGTCGTAAATCTTGATAATTCGACCTTTTTATGCCATATGTCATGGTTGATTATTTTGGTGTTAAAATTCATGATATGGCAATAGTGTAGTAGGGGGATGTTTGACAATGATTAGCCTTTGGCATGGCTAGTCATGATCATAATTTGTGATATGTATGACGAATTACTAGTTAGATCAAGGAGAAATCACGAAATGGGCATAGTTGCTTTCGTAACAGATGCTGGCAGCAGCAGTGAGGTGAGATTGAAAAATCACTAAAAATAGCAGGAGTGGAATAAATTGATGAATAAATTATTTATTCGAAGCTCGATGAGTCTATTTTCATATAGAAGCAACGAAAAGATCATATGGACAGTATGTTAAGAGATATTCAGGTTCTTGTGAGACAGGGCCAGAACGGTTTCTGGATTCCCTGTTCCGACTTTGGAAATTCATTATAAATTAACCAGAGACAATTAGGAGTCATACCATATATGGATAGATTCCTCTCTGAGTCTAGTTTCTATAGAAACAAACTGCATCAGTATTGAAGCTCTGTGCAGGGAGATATCCAGGTCGTAATGCGCAAAGGTCAGTGTAGTCGATCCCTGTAACATGGGAGACTTTGACTAATAAACTGTACTAATTGGTCCGACCAAAAATTCTAGAAAAAAATATGTAGATGGGCATATGAGTCTAGTTTCAGGAAAAAATCACGAAACTGATTTTCGAGTTGTGAAACTCAAGATATGATTTTTAAAGCGACTAGTACGCAGATTGGCAGTGTCTGAGAAATATTTTTATAAAGGGTTTAAAGTCTGTTAACATCTCGTGTTCGACTCCGGTGTCGGTCTCGGGTTCGGAGTGTTACAAACACACCTGTGTGGTCATTATAACATGGCCGTGCTGATGGTCTGTGTGACACACACGACCTAAGCATCTAGGGACATGCCCGTGTCCTACGCCCGTGTGAATTAAATTCTAAATTCAAACCTAAAGGGGTTTTCACACGGCCTGACATACACTCGTGCCTATGGCTCGTGTTCCTCACATGGCCATGACACGCCCGTGTCCTAGCCCATATCTAAAAACCTTGACATCCTGCTTCTGACGTCAGCATCCAATAAGGGGTACACAGCCAAGGCACACGCCAGTGGCCAGAGGTCGTGTCCTCCACACGGCTGAGACACACAGCCGTGTCTCTGCCCGTGTGTTTACAACCATGCATTCTGACTTACAAATTTTATGTGCAAGGGACACAAAGCTGAACAACACGCCGATGGGTCTGACTGTGCATCACACATGGCCTAGACACAAGCCCGTTTGTCTACCCGTGTGGACAATATAAGGCCATCTACCAAGCCTTTGCCACCCTGAAACGCAATCTAACATCAATCAACATATCAAAGGTTAACTTAATATGCTTTCTCAACCAAGCAACCATAGTTAAAACCTATATACATTACATATATTCAACCATGCCAACAATTTCACATTCATGAAAGATTAGCTTGCATTCACATAATAACTTTCAATATTAGCCATTTTCCATGGCCTTATACAAAATGAATCAAATGCTAAAGTAAGCCAACACACTTGGCCAATTAACAATGACATAAAACTCAATAGTCAGGGTCCTATACATGCCATAATCAAAATAAAAGATCTTACTATACAAAGTGCTATGGGTGATAGTATGATTGATGCCTCCGACGTCCAATGGTCCTCTAGCTAATTAGGTGGCACGAAAAGAAAATGGAAAGGAGAGGGAGTAAGCATAAAGCTTAGTAAGTTGCATGCAAATGAATATAACAACAACTTTACCATTCATCATCATGCTCATATTACAAAAGTAGGCATAAGCACAACTTACTCATCACTATACAATACAATTCACATTGCATATATTGAGCTCACATCTCATACGTTGCAAATAGGTACCTGTACCACTCACAACATGGTTATACTTCTCTTGTCTAACTTAAACTGTAACTCTCACTTTTGAACCATTTGGAATGCTATCGGATATTCACTAAGCCTCAAACATAGGGTGTAATACCAATGCCATGTCCTAGACATGGTCTTACACTGGCTCATCCATCATGTTGATGCCATGTCCTAGACATGGTCTTACACTGACACCTCTATACGTGCTGATGCCATGTCCCAGACATGGTCTTACACTGGCTCTCATAATGTGGCCGATGAATGTCCCAGACATGTCTTACACTAGCATACAAATGACCCAAATTTCATGGCATGAATATCCGATTTGTTCCTAAGGTTCACCTGGGAGTTCTATTATCTCAATTATCATCATGTATTTTCATTACCAAAATTAAGCAATTTATGCTATAAAAATTCATGCACAATTGATAACAATGTAGTTGCATTATTTACATACAACTTACCTTGGTATACAAAATGTGGATGACTAGTTCGGCTTAGTCCACTTGTTTTGCTCTTCTCCAGCTAGGCCCAGATTTTGTAATTCTTGATTTGCAAAGGCTTTAAGTTGCTGAATTTTTTTCAAGCTTCCATGACCATTTTCTTAGAGGAAAATCAGTGGAGAAGAATGAGCAAAATAAAAAGATGATATCCTTTTTCTTAGGTTTTATTTTAATCAATTTAGGCCACCTAACTTTGACTTTCTCATCCCTTTTGTCCCTATGGCCGGCCACCACTATTTTAAGGGTCTATTTTCCCTTTAAAGCACCCAATTTTGGTTCTCTAGCTCTTAGCTATCAAAATAGGACTTTTGTACTTCATGCGATTTAGTATTTTTTCACAATTAAGCATGCAATCGCTAAAATTAATCCACCAAAATTTTCATGCACTCGTATAATTATACCATAACACATAAAATAATTCCAAAATAATTTCTCTAATCCGAATTTGTGGTCTTGAAACCACTATTCTGACTAGGCCCAAAATCGAGTTGTTACAATTCTCCCCCTTTAGGGATTTTCGTCCCAGAAAATCTTACTGGTGAATAGGTTCGGGTATTGGTCTCTCATAGTCTCCTCGGGTTCCCATCTGGCTTCTTCGACCCCATGTCTATGGCATAATACTTTAGCAAGTGCAATACTCTTATTCCTCAATTGTTTTACCTCTCGAGCCAAAATCTTAACCAGCTCTTCACCATAAGTTATGTCCGGCTGAATCTCAATTTCTTCCGGTGCAATCACGTGTGAGGGGTCAGATCAGTAGCGGCGCAACATCGATACATGGAACACATCATGAATTTTCTCTAGCTCACGAGGTAAGGCTAATCAGTATGCTACCGGTCCAATTCTCTCAGTCAACTCATAAGGTCCAACGAATCGTGGACTCAGCTTGCCTTTTCTACCGAATCTAAGGACTTTCTTCCACGGGGATACTTTCAAAAACACCTTATCATCAACTTGAAACTCGATCTCTTTTCGTTTCAAATTTGCATAGGATTTCTGTTTATCTGATGCGGCTCTCAGACAATCACGAATCACCTTAACCATCTCTTTAGTCTCCTTGACCAAATCGACCCCGTGAATCTGATTCTCTTTAAGTTTTCTCCAATTTAAAGGCGTTCAGCACTTACGCCCATACAAAGCCTCACAAAGTGCCATTTTCAGACTTGATTGATAACTGTTGTTATAGGAAAATTTGACCAGCGATAAATACTTTTCTCAATTGCCTTGGAACTCGAGAACACAATATCGCAGCATATCTTCTAAGATCTGAATTACACTCTTCGACTGTCCATCGATTTGCAGGTGGAAAACTGTGCTAAATTTCAACTTTTTTCCCAAAGCCTCTTGTAATTTCTTCCAAAACCTTGAGGTAAACCTCGGGTCTCCGTCTGAAATAATCGACATGTAACAGCCCAATTTAGGGCCTGGTCAGAACAGTGGCCTCGAGACCACAAATTTGATGTCAAGAAAGTTATTTTATTATTATTTTGAAGTATTAGCATGTTTTTAAGAGTACGTGAAAAATTTGGTGAATCAATTTTAGCGTTTGGAAGCCTAATTGAGAAAAAGGGCTAAATTAGATAAAGTGCAAAAGTCTTAAATTGATAGCTAAGGGTGCTAAATTGCCATAAAACCTAAATTGGGGGTCTTTAAAGGGCAAATAGACCTTAGAAAGGATGCTAGCCAGCCATAGGGGACATAAGAAAGAGAAATGGTCAAAATTAGGTGGGTTGGTGACCAATTTTGACAAAAATAGTTATAAAATAAGAGAAAGATGATATCACCTTCTCATCTTCTTCTCTACCACCAAAATTTTTTGCAAAATAAGGGTTTGGAGGCTTAAAAATTTTAGCAACTTTAAGCCTTCACAAGTAAGTGATTTTCCAACCCTTTGTTAAATATTTTTGTACTTTTGAGACCCTTGAAGCTTAAGCTTTCAAATGAGGGTACTATTTTGAAAAATGATTAAGAGTTTAGGGCTTTTTCATGAAAGGATTTATAATGTTTTCTGAGTTTTTATGGAAGAAAATGAGTCTTGGGTGTCTTATAAACAACTTATGTGAAAGGTGTTAGCATGAAAACACCTAAAAGGACTATTTTGCATAAGTTGTAAAATAGATGATAAGTGTGTGAAATAGTGGGAATTTGGAGTTTCTATAAGAGTAGAAAAGGTTCAACTAGGCTTAAGGTGTAAAGAAATTCGATAAAAATCAATTTTCAGGCTTAGGGGTAAAATGGTCATTTTGCAGAAGTCTAGGGGAAAATTGGTCATTTTGCGCAATTATGAATTGTAGAGTGCCTAGATTGATAAAATGACTAAATAAGTGCATTTTGTTAGTATAGATCACGAAATACCGAATCCAAATTTAGACCGAGGGAAAGCCAAGTAAATCAACTAAATCGACTAGTTGCTACATTTTGTAATCCGAGGTAAGTTGTATGTAAATAATACAACCACATCACTAATGTATATGTGTTGAATTGTATTTGAATTAATATAGCACGAAATACTTGATTTTGAAATTGAGGAAAGCAAGATGATAATAGAGACAGTAGAGTTCCGTTCGAACCTAGGAAATATATCAGATATTCATCCCATGACTTATGGGTCATTATGGCCAGTGTAAGACATGTTTGGTGTGACAACCCGAATTAGGGCCTAATCAGAATAGTGGTTTCGTGACCACAAATTCGAGATAAAAATAATTGTTTTATAATTATTTTGGGGTTTATGATATGATTTCATGATTTCGTGAAAATTTCGTGATGAAATTCTATGCATTGAGCACTTAATTTGAGATTAGGGACTAAACCGAATAAATTGTAAAACTCGTGTTTTAGAAGTTTTTAGTATGAAATTGCTTTGGGATATTAACTAGGAGGTCTTAAATAGAAATTTGTCCCATTCCTAAGTTATGGACAAAAGTTGGACATGGAGGGAATTTTTGGAAAGTTTAGTAGTAAGGGCATTTTGGTCATTTGTATATTAAATGAAATAAAATGGGAAAAATAACACAAAATTGGTCATCATCTTCATTAGTTGCTGCCAAAATTTGCTCTCCTCCATAGCTAGGGTTTCTTCAATTTTCAAGCTTCATAGTAAGTGATTTCAAGCCCCGTTTTTAATGTTCTTCACATTTTTGAAATTCTCGTAGCTCGGTTTACTTATTTCTACCATTATTTCGAGTTAGGGTGTATGTTTAAAAATTTACCCATGAATGATAGGCATGTATTGTGTTGTTTGATGGTAGAATATGAATGTTTGAAGTTAGGAGAACGATCTTTTCTAAGCGATTTTTAACGAAAACGAGCAAAACGACATAATCGATAAAAAATACCTATTGTTCATAACTATGTGTTAGAGTGAGAATTTGATGTTGCCATAGAAGAGAAAAATGATCAGTAGGTCATTAAACATATGAATAAGGGCTGAAATTAAATTTCTAAGCCTTGGGGCAAAATCGTAATTTTGTAAAAGTTAGGGGGCAAAAATGTAATTTTTGTATAATGTGATTTTTGGATTAAAATAAATAGTTCGAGTGTTAAATGAACTAAATATGTTGTTATAGATCAAGAAAAGCATGGAATTGACCTCGAACGGGGGAAGGAGAAAGTTTTGGACTAAATTGCAAAATCCCCATATTTTACACCGAGGTAAGTTTGTATGTAAATAATACATTAATTTCATTTACATTCTTATATTTCAGCCTATTATATATATTAGATGATGTTGAAGTATAAATCGACTATTGGAAGAATGGAAATAAGTAATAGAGAGAGATCCCGGTTGAACATTCGGAAAGATCGAATAAAATAGAGGGGGGCGTAGCTAGGTCACATGTATGGTGCCGAGTGCACATCATGTGTACAAGAAAGCTACGAGATACTATGTAGTAGCTAGGTCACATGTGTGATACGGGATGTATCCCATGTAGAGAAGAGAGCTACGTGAGAGATAAATGTAGCTAGGTCGCATGCGTGATTCTAAGTGAAGGACACCATGTAGACAAGAGAGCTACGAGACAAATCGGCTAGGTCGCATGAGTGGTACTAAGTGTTCACCATCTGTACAAGAGAGCCGAATTAAATGAAATATGATGGTGGGGCTGTGTGCTGAAACCATCAAGTATCGAGGATTAATCCAAATTGTTCAACGGGATGGCTTTGTGGTGACATTGTAGTCATGGGTCTATACTTGTGATGTATGAAATGTAGTGAAAATGATTTATGCTATATATATATAAGTTAAAATGAGGTTAGTACAAAGAATGTGTGAAAGAGTGAAATTAGCATTAAAACTGTTTTGGACAGTATCAGTGACGTAATTTTTAAAAATCACCAAAAATAGAAGGAATTTAATTAGAGGTTGAATGAGATGTGAAATTAAAGCTTAATAAGTCTATTTTAATATAAAAGAAACAGAGAAAGCAAAGGAATTCTATATTTTGAGATATTTACAATTGTGTGTGACTTGCTCAGAATGACTATGTGATCCCCTGTTCCAACTTTGAAAAATCATTAAAAATTGTACAAAACAAATTAAGAAATATAGTTTATATGCATAAATTTCTTATTGAGTCTAGTTTTAAAAGAAATAGAATTCATGGTTATTTGAATTGTGTGCTGAGAGAAATTCAATTCGTAGTGAACAGAGGTCAGATCAGTTGAGTTGTGTAACAGGGGAAACTTTAACTAATAAACTGTACTAATTGGCTAAACCAAAAATTCTAGAAAAAATTAGTAAGAAGTTTTATGAGTCTAGATTCAGGAAATTTTACAGATTTGAATTTCGAGTTTCGTAACTCGAGTTATGATTTATTTAGTGATCATGATGCAGGAGGGACTGCTTGATCAAACCGGAGTAAATAGAAAAAAAATTAAAAATACGATATAATTGAGTTATGTTGTAAACATATTAGATTCCTTATCTGTTATCTATATACTTACTTACTAAGCTATAAGCTTACTTTCTTTTCTCTCCTTTGTCTTATAGTGTCATCCAGCTAGCACAGGAATTAGAGATCGTTGAAGATCCCCCCGCACTATCAATACTCTTGGTATCTGAACTCATTATTTTGAAATATGGCATGTATAGCAGACTTAGTTATTTTGTTACGTGTTATAATTGTCTAGGTTTAAAATATTACTTATAGTATCAAACTAATCATTTTGTACGAAGCCTTTGAAATTGGTTTGTATTGTTAATGGCATATGTTATAATGATTCATGATCAAATTGCACGCCATATTTTTGTTGGGTTTTATTTAATAGTATATACTATAATTTGTTAATAATACCTCGTACCCTGTTCCGGCGATGGATACGGGTAAGGGGTGTTACATTTGGGACGTACATCGACCACATTATGAGAGCCATTGTAAGACCATGTCTGGGACATGGCATCGGCATCGAGATGAGTGCTAGTGTAAGACATGTCTGGGACATGTGTTGGCTACGAGATGATAGTCAGTGTAAGACCATGTCTGGGACATGACACTGACATGAGATATGAGCTAGTGTAAGACCATGTCTGGGACATGGCATGGACACCTTAGTCACTTTTGAGGCTTAATGAATATCCGGTAGTGTTCTGAATGGTTCAACGGTGAGTATTATGACTTTAAGTTAATGAGCATGGTATAACCGTGTTGTGAGTGGTACAGGTACCTATTTGAAATATATGAGATATAAGCTCGATATATGCTATGAATTTTATATGGATAGTGATGAGTAAGTTAAGCTTGTGCCTACTTTTGTGTTATGAGCATGTTAATGAATGGTAAAATTATTATTGTATATTTATTTATATGCAACTTACTAAGCTTTATACTTACTCCCTCTCCTTTCCTTTTTGTTATAGTGCCACCTATCTAGCTCAAGGATCAATAGAAGTCAGAGATATCGATCACACTATCAATCAAAGCATTCGGTATAGTTTGATTTATATTTTTGAATATGGCATGTATAGGGAACTAGACTTATGTTTTATCTTAATGTTAGCTTGGCCAAATGTGTTGGCTCGGGATAAATCTATCATTTTGTATTAAGCCTCGAATAATGGCTAATGTTCATTTTGATTTGTATGGAATGAAGTTATTTTCATTGTTGAGTAAAATGCGTAAATGGAATGTTGTTTGTTGTGTATGATTTGGTTGCTTGAGAGAGTCTTATATTGGATTTGGTGGTTATTGTGCAAGTTGTGTAAGCAAGGGTGGCAAAGAGGTTTGGTAAATAGCCTTATATTGTCCACATGGGTAGACACACAAGCATTTGTCTAGGCCGTGTGTGACATACGGCTAGCCCCACGGGTGTGTATTCTGGCTGTGTGTCCCCTGCACATAAAAATTTCAAGTCAGTATGCATGATAGTAAACACAAGGGCAGAGACACGACCGTGTGTCTCAGCCGTGTAAGGGACACGGCCTAGCACACGGGCATGTGCCATGGCCATGTGATATTTTGGGGATGCTGACGTCAGAAATAGAATGTACATGTTTTTACACACAGGCTAGGACACGGGCGTGTTATGGCCATGTGAAGCACACGGGCCAAGGACACGGGCCTGTGCCAGGCCGTGTGAAAACCCCTTTAGGTGTGCAATTAGAATTAATTCCACACAGGTAGAGGACATCGGTGTGTCCTCGTATTGCTTAGGCCGTGTGAGCCACACGGGCCATCAACACGCCCATGTTGAGAAAGGCCACCCGGGCGTGTTGTCCTTCTACACGGGTATGTGCCTTGTTTCAAAGTCAAATTTTCTATATATGGGTTAAGGGACCGAGTTGATCCCGAATAGTCCCCAATGGTCGATTAGGGGCTCGTAGACCCATCACAAAAGGTTTAAAGTAGAAATTGAAAAAGTTTTAAATTTGACCTAGTCTTGGTGACTTGTGAAAGTTTGTGTGCATGAGATCGAGTTATGTAATGCCTCATATTCTGCTCCGGCGTGGGTTATGGGTATGGGGTGTTACACGACAAGGGCAATCCATGTAGTCTCACAATTTCGGAAATGTACAAGTCGGCTAGCTTATCAAGTGAGAAGTCTGTACGTATCAAGATAAAGTGAGCTGACTTCATCAGTCGATCAACCACAATCCACACGACATCTTTCTTCCTCAAGGTTACCGGCAAACCCATCACAAAGTCTATAGTAATTCAATCCCACTTCCACTTAGGGACCATGATAGGCTGAAGTAAACCTGAAGGTACTTGGTGTTTGGCTTTCACCTGTTGACAAGCTGGACACTTAGAAACAAACTCAGAAATGTCTCTTTTCATCCCCGACCACCAGTACATTTTCTTCAAGTCGTTATACATTTTCACACTACCTGGATGGATAGACAAGCAACCACAATGTGCCTCTCATAAAATCCTATGAATAAGCACTTTATCCTTGAGTACAAAAACTTTGCCTTGAAATATCATATAACCATCGGTACCAATACTAAATCTGATTCATATTTCGTCTCACACTAAGCCATTTTGGCTTGCAAGTCCCTATCACCTTTCTGAGCCTCAGAAATCTCTCAAAGGAATGTTGGTCTAGCTCTCATCCGACTAGAATCGAGCCATCATTAGTCACGGTCAACTAAGCATTCATAGCCTTCAAGGCGAACAATGTAACACCCCTAACCCGTAACCGACATCAGATTAGGGTTACGAGGCATTACCAGACAAACAGAACATTTCAGACCAATTCAGAATCACAGTTATCATATATTATCAATACAGAAGCATTCATCGCCAATTTATTCAACAATGTGGTCTACGAGACCTAAAACATACATTTAAGGAAACATCAGAACTAAACCGAACCTATTCAAAATTTTCAGCACTTAACCAATTCTATCAAACGGTTAAAGTCACACGTCCGTTTGACTAGGACGTGTGTCACACACGGGCACTAAACACGCCCATGTGAACCAGCCATGTAAAAAATAGGTCCTATACTGACTTTTTCACATGGCCAATAGGCACGCCCGTGTACTATGGCCGTGTGATACTTAGCTAGCTACTGACTTTACGCCACGGCCATATGACACGCCCGTGTGTCAAAACCGTGTGACTCTTAGGAGAATACTGATTTTCTTACACAGCCACAAGGCACGCCTGTGTACCCTGATCGTGTGGCACAATGTAAGCTTGGTTTAAGCCAATTTGCCACTTCTCTTGGGGCCAAACCTTCAAGCAATAATATACAACATTAATACCAAAATTTCCAACCAATTCCATGTTTAAAAAATGACCAAAACACATTAGAACTTAGCACATTACAAACATACACCAAAACCATACACAAACTTGTCATTTGTTAGCCAACTCTCATGGCATAATATATACACATCAAAAATTATCATAGACCTTCTAGCCTATACATGCCATACTTTAAAATATATACACTTTCAAAAGTACCAAAATGAGATCGATAATGTGGTGACGATCCTCAACTAACCCCGAGCCTTCAGTAGCTATGATAACTGTAAAACAGACAGTAAACACACAGAGTAAGCTACAAAGAGCTTAGTAAGCCAAATACAATTGGTCTAATTACTAAAGTATATATGTAACATTCAACCATATAGATTCATAACCATTTCATAGAATAATTCATACTTAACCATACACCATTGTTTACATTTATGTCATGCTGCATTTCCAATTCCATACATATTTCACAGAAACAGTTTTTTTTTCATATTCAGAAATTTAGTACGATACAAACGTACCTGCATAGGTTATACATTTCATATACTCATATTTCATACACTATCATCAGACGGCTCAGAAACAATACAGATGTTCATAACCAAGTACAATGCCGACGTCCCAGACGTGGTCTTACATGTAATTCAATATCGATGCCTCTGTCTCAGACAGGGTCTTACACAAAATCAGATACAATGCCAATGTCCCAGACATGGTCTTATACGTAAATCTCAATTGAGGCCTGTGTCCCAGAAACGGTCTTATACGATGTCTCAAACAGATGTCAACTTTTCTTTAGAAACATACAGAGCTTTTCGGATACTATCATATTATCAGAATTTATTCAAAATCCATTTATCAGGCTCTCAAGGCCATCCAATACAGATTACAATTTATATGTACAGAATTTATTTCAATTAACACGTAATTGTAATTTGACTTACATCGGACGAATTTCGAATAAAAAGAGTATTCTATTAAACTATTTTGGACTTCCCCTGATCTAAGTCCGATTTTCTTTGTTCTTGATCTAATACAATACAAATTAAACCATTCCATCATTCATTTCATTCAATTTAATCCATATACAAATATTTAGGGCACTTTACATTTTGGCCCTTACATTTTCACACTTTGACAATTTAGTCCATTTTTCACAAAATCACCAATATGCAAAATTCACCAAGACTATAGCTTGGCCAAATATACATGGCTTCCATACGAGCCCAAATAACATATTTAATTTACAATTTAGTCCTTCAAAACCTCATTTCACAAATTAGCCCAATTAGCTCTATTTCATAAAAAATCCAAAGATAAAACATGATAATCATTTACCAAGCCTTCATAATTCATCCAAAAACATCACAAAGCTCATGATATCAACAATCGCATTTCATGAAATCTTTAACAGAAATAGAAATTCAGACATGGGCTTTGAAGAACACGAAGCAATGATCACAAAAACGTAGAAATTATCAAAAACAGACAAAAATTCATACCTTAATCAAGATGAACAAGGGCCGAAACCTAGAAGGGTTTTCTTCTCTTTTTTTTTTGATTTTCGGTTCTAATAGGTGTTTTATGAACACATGCATGAATTTTGTTTTCTTTAATTCATGTTAAAGTATGAATTACCCTTGTATCCTTCATGAATAAACATATAAATTACATGAGACAAGGTCATTTATGACCACTCAAAAATTCAATGGAATAATTGCCACATAAGGCCATATAATCCAAAGCCATGCCAATTAAACACATTGAATATCTGACATACAAATTTTATCATTTATGCGATTAAATCCTTTTTGTAAAATCGAGCATAGAAACAGACAAATTAAATCACAGAAATTTCACATATACAAATTCATATATCACAGACACAGAAAATAATATTAAAATATTTTTCGAACTCAGATTTGTGGTCCCGAAACTACTATTCTGACTAGGGTCTAAACCAGACTATTACAATTCTCCCCCCTTAAGGATTTTTGTCCTCGAAAATCTTATCGTTAACAGATTCCGATATTACTGTTTCATTGCATCCTCAGGCTCCCACGTAGCCTCTTCTACTCCATGTCTATGCCACAGCACTTTAACTAACGAAATTCTTTTATTACATAATTCTTTAATCTCACGAGACAGAATACGAATTGGCTTTTATTCATAAGTCATATTAGAATAGATTTCAATATCAGACGGAGAAATTACATGCGAAGGATCAGATCTGTATCGTCGAAGCATCGATACGTGAAATACATTATGTATCTTTTCCAACTCAGATGGTAGCCTCAATCTATAAGCAACCGGCCCAACTAGCTTGGTGATTTCATACGGTCCAATGAACCTCGGACTCAACTTCCCCTTTTTACCAAATCGGAATAGTTTCTCCCACGGAGATACTTTCAGAAACGCTTTATCACCGACCTTAAATTTAATATCTTTTCATTTTAAATTCGCATAAGATTTCTGACTATCAGAGGCGGCTTTCAAACTATCTCGGATCACTTTCACTTTCTGTTCTATTTCTTTTATCAAATCAATACCGTAAATCTTATTCTCACAGAGCTCAGACCAGTATAACGGAGTTCTACACTTTCTATCGTATAAAGCTTTGTACGGTGCCATTTTGATGCTCGACTGAAAACTGTTATTATGAGCAAATTCAATCAGGGGTAGATACTGTTCCCACGTACCTTCAAACTCGAGAATACAACATCTCAACATATCTTCAAGTATCTGAATAATCCGTTCAGATTGACCATCTGTTTGCGGATGAAAAGCAGTGCTAAAATGTAATTTAGTTCCTAGAGCATCTTGCAATTTCTTCCAAAATCGTGATGTAAATCTCGGGTTTCTATTAGAGACTATTGACAATGGCACAGCTGCAATCTCACAATATCAGAAATATACAACTCAGTTAGCTTATCAAGTGAATAATCAAATCGAATCGAAATAAAATGAGCTGATTTCCTCAAATGATCAACTATAACCCAAATTGCGTCTTTCTTTTTCGGAGACAGAGGCAAACCCAAAACAAAATCCATGGTCACTCGATCCCATTTCCACTCCGGAATCATAATCGGTTGTAATAACCCAGATGGCACCTGATGCTCAGCTTTAACTTGCTGACAGATTAAACATCTCAAAAAAAAGTCAGAAATATCTCTTTTCTTTCCTGACCACCAATATAGTTGTTTCAAATCGTTATACATTTTCGTACTCCCCGGATGTACAGAAAATCTACTACTGTAAGCTTCACTCAAAATCATCCGAACCAACTCCGGATTTCTCAGAACACAAAGTCTACTTCTGAACCTCAGACAGTCATCATCATCTATCCAGAATTTAGAATCAGAATCAGAATTACATTGAGTTCGTTTAGCCATAATCTCATTATCAATCTTCTGAGCTTCGATAATCTATTGTAGAAACAAAGGTCTCACTTTTAATTCAGCTAAAAATGGACAATCATTAAACAGAACTAAACAAGCATTCATTGCAAATAATGATTTTCGACTCAAAGCATCAGCAACCACATTTACTTTTCCTGGGTGATAATCAATCACAAGTTCGTAGTCTTTTAACAGTTCTAACCATCTTCTCTATTGTAAATTCAAATCTTTTTGCGTCATTAAATACTTCAGACTTTTATGATCAGAAAACACGTGACATTTCTCACCAAATAGATAGTGACGCCAGATCTTCAAAGCAAACACAATGGCAGCTAACTCAAGGTCGTGTGTCGGATAGTTCTTCTCATGCGGCTTTAATTGTCTCGAAGCATAAGCAACAACTTTTCCTTCTTGCATTAAAACACAACCGAGTCCCTTCAACGAAGCATCATTGTAAACAACGAATTCTTTACCTAACTCAGGTTGTACCAATACCGGAGCTTCAGTTAACAGAGCTTTTAACCGCTCAAAACTTTTTTGACATTTCTCAAACAATTCAAACTTCACGTCTTTCTGAAACAATTTTGTCAATGGAGTTGCTATCATAGAGAAATATTTTACAAATCGTCTGTAGTAACCGACAAGTCCCAGAAAACTGCGAACTTTAGATACATTCCTCGGAGGCTTCCAATCTAGAATAGCTGAAATCTTGCTCGGATCA
Organism: Gossypium hirsutum; assembly: GCF_007990345.1. NCBI lineage: Eukaryota > Viridiplantae > Streptophyta > Magnoliopsida > Malvales > Malvaceae > Gossypium > Gossypium hirsutum. The sequence goes on along the minus strand of NC_053425.1, from coordinate 65,787,003 downwards.
ACTCGGATACCGGAAGCTGATACAATATGACCCAGAAAACCAACTTCTCGCAACCAGAATTCACATTTACTAAAATTTGCATACAATTGTCTATCTCGCAGAGTTTGTAGCACTATTCTTAAATGCTTGGCATGTTTAGTTTCTCTCGTGAATAAATTAATATGTCATCAATGAATACAACCACAAATTGATCTAAATACGGTCTGAAAATTCTATTCATCAAATCCATAAAAATAGCAGGTGCATTTGTTAATCCAAAAGGCATAACTAAAAATTCATAACCCCCATACCTCGTTCTAAAAGCAGTTTTTGGAATGTCAGTATCCTTTACTCATAACTGGTAGTAACCCAATCTCAGATCTATCTTGGAAAACACAGTAGCACCTTTCAACTGATCGAATAAGTCATCAATTCTAGGCAGAGGATATTTTTTCTTTACAGTCACTTTGTTAAACTGGCGGTAATCAATACACATTCTCATTGTGCCATCTTTCTTTTTCACAAATAGAACAGGAGCACCCCAAGGTGAGAAACTCAGTCTAGCAAACCCTCGATCGGTCAATTCTTGCAACTGAGATTTCAATTCCTTTAATTCAGTTGGAGCCATTCTATATGGAGCTTTTAAAATTGCAGTAGTACCAGGTACTAATTCAATGCCAAACTCGACTTCTCGAATCGGAGGCAAACCAGACAGTTCTTAAGGAAACACATCAGAGAATTCACAAACAACAGGCACTGGTTCAACTTTCTTATCATTCACTTTTAGATCTAACACATAAGCTAAGTAGGCTTCACAACCTTTCTTCACATATTTTCGTATTTTCATTATAGATATCACAGCTGGTTGTCCATTTAGATCACTAGACTCAATTCGGATTATTTCATCATTCTCACACCTTAAATCAATGACTTTTCGTTCGCAATTCACAATAGCATCATGCAGAGTTAACCACTCCATTCCCAGAATTATATCAAATTCATCGAAAGGTAAAAGCATCAGATCAGTAGGAAAACAGATATCTCAAATCATTAACGGGCAATTCTTGCAGCTTTATCAACCATGACACTTTTGCCTAAGGGGTTCGATACTCTAATTACGAATTCAGTAGAATCTACAGGTAAAGTCTTACTATGCACTAAATTCATACAGATATAAGAATGCATTGATCCAGGGTCTATCAATGCAATCACAGAATATCATAAAGAGTGAAATCACGTCTGGAGATGAAGCTTCCTCACGAGCTCGGATCGCATAGGATCTGGCAGATGCTCTAGCCTCAGATTTAATAGCAATATCCCTAGTAGCTCTTTGACCTCTGCTAACATTTCCCGTATTTTTGGAAGGTCTACCTCTAGCTGAGGTGTTACTCGGTCTCAAATATTGTACATTCTCTTGTTTAGCAGGTTCAGAACAATCTCTTACGAAATGATCTAGAGATCCACATCAAAAACAGACTCAATCATTCAATCTACAATTTCACGGATGTCTTTTTCCACAGTGTTTACTTCAGGTCTCTCAGACTGGACATTCTCAACACTTGCAACAGAAGTAGCAAGGACTCTGAAGTTTGTATGCGATCTAGCTCGATCTCGGTTTGAATGTCCCACATTAGCATTTGGATGACTTTGATCATCTTGGAATTTTTTTGACACAGAATGAAATGATCTACTCAAAGATCTCTTTCTAGCATCTCTAGCTTCAGAATCAGCTTTTCTTTTCTCTTAACTTAATTATTCAGCTTTACAAGCTCACTCAATGAGGACAACCATTTGTTTAATTTCCAGAATTCCAACTAACAAACGGATATCTTCATTTAGTCCATCTTCAAACCTTTTGCACATTATTGCTTCATGTGATACACATTCCTGGGCATATTGGCTCAATCTCACAAATTCACGTTTGTATTCAATAACAGACATACGGCCATGTTTAAGCTTGAGAAACTCTTTACATTTCTGATCAATGAATCTCTGACTAATGTATTTCTTCCGGAATTCAAATTGGAAGAAATCCCATGTAACCCGTTCACTTGGGACTACAGATATTAAAGTTTTCCACCAATGATACGATGTATCTCTCAGAAGTGAGACGGCATATTTTACACATTCCTCAAGATTCAGAGACATTTCATCAAACACTCGTATTTTATTTTCCAACTAGAATTCAGCTCTTTCAACATCATCATTTGTTGTAGCTCAGAACTCTTCAGCCCTATACTTTCTAATCTTATCAACCGGTGGTCTACTCAATTGTACCAAATTCACTCGTGGCATATCAGGAGTTTGAGAAGGATTAATTGGGGGTCAAGGTTGTTGTATAGTCGGACTGGTTCTAATATACTAAGTGAACCAATCCTTCATCATCTGATAGAAGGCTTGCTTAGCCTCACTATCACAGCTACTCATAGTCGATCGTGAATCATCTTGCACCATCCCTTGCATGGGAGCAGGCGTATTGCTTTGAACATCATCAGCTACAGCTCTATCAGGATCCATTTGCTATATAAAAGCACATTTCAATGTCAGGAGTCATCACACTATCACAGATTCAGATATATGGCATATATAGCTAGACTCAAATACGCTATGGTAGTCCTAGAACCGACTAAACCATAGCTCTAATACCAATAAAATGTAACACCCCTAACCCGTAGCCGACATCAGATTAAGGTACGAGGCATTACCGACAAACAAAACATTTCAAACCAATTAAGAATCACAGATATCATATTTTATCAATACAGAAGCATTCATCGCCAATTTATTCAACAATGTGGTCTACAAGACCTAAAACATACATTTAAGGAAACATCGGAACTAAATCAAACCTATTCAAAAATTTAGAACTTAACCAATCCTATCAAACGGTTAAAGTCACACGCCCATGTGACTAGGCCGTGTGTCACACACAGGCACTAAACACGCCCATGTGAACTAGTCGTGCCAAAAATAAGTCCTATACTGACTTTTTAACACGGCCAATAGGCACGCCCGTGTACTATGGCCGTATGAAACTTAGCTAGCTACTGACTTTAGCCAACGGCTATGTGATACGCCCGTATGTCAAAACTGTGTGATTCTTAGGAGAATACTGCTTTTCTTACATGGCCACAAGGCACGCCTGTGTACCCTGGCCGTGTGGCACAATGCAGGCTTGGTTTAAGCCAATTTGCCAGTTCTCTTGGGGCTAAACCTTCAAGCAATAATAAACAACATTAATACCAAAATCTCTAACCAATTCCATGCTTAAAAAATGACCAAAACACATTAGAACTTAGCACATTACAAACATACACCAAAACCATACACAAACTTGTCATTTGTTAGCCAACTCTCATGGCATAATATATACACATCAAAACTTATACATAGACCTTCTAGCCTATACATTCCTTACTTTAAAATATATACACTTTAAAAAGTACCAAAATGAGATCGATAGTGTGGTGATGATCCTCAACTATCCCCGAGCCTTAAGTAGCTACGATAACTGTAAAACAGATAGTAAACACACAAAGTACGCTACAAAGAGCTTCGTAAGCCAAATACAATTGGTCTAATTCCTAAAGCATATATGTACCATTCAACCATATAGATTCATAACCATTTCATAGAATAATTCATACTTAACCATACACCATTGTTTACATATATGTCATGCTTCATTTCCAATTCCATACATATTTCACAGAGACATTTTTTCTTTCATATTCAGAAATTTAGTACTATACAAATGTACCTGCATAGGTTATACATTTCATATACTCATATTTCGTACGCTATCATCAGACAGTTCAGAAACGAAATAGATGTTCATAACCAAGTACAATGCCGACGTCCCGGACGTGGTCTTACATGTAATTCAAAATCGATGCCTCTATCCCAGACAGTGTCTTACACGAAATCAGATACGATGCCAATGTCTCAAACATGGTCTTATACATAAATACCAATCGAGGCATGTGTCCCAGACACGGTCTTATAGGATGTCTCAGACAGATGTCAACTTTTCTTCAGAAACATGCAGAGCTTTTCGGATACTATCATATTATCAGAATTTATTCAAAATCCATTTATCAGGCTCTCAAGGCCATCCAATACAGATTATAGTTTATATGTATAGAATTTATTTCAATTAACACGTAATTATAATTTGACTTACCTCGGATAGATTTCGGATAAAAAGAGTCGTCTATTCAACTATTTTGGACTTCCCCTGATCTAAGTCCAATTTTCTTTGTTCTTGATCTAATACAATACAAATTCAACCATTCAATCATTCATTTCATTCAATTTAATCCATATACACATATTCAGGGCACTTTACATTTTAGCCCTTGCATTTTCACACTTTGACAATTTAGTCCATTTTTCACAAAATCACCAATATGCAAAATTCACAAAGACTATAGCTTGGCCGAATATACATGGCTTCCATACGAGCCTAAATAACATATTTAATTTACAATTTAGTCCTTCAAAACCTCATTTTCACAAATTAGCCCAATTAGCTCTATTTCATCAAAAATCCAAAGATAAAACATGATAATCATTTACCAAGCCTTCATAATTCATCCAAAAACATCACAAAGCCCATGATATCAACAATGGCATTTCATGAAATCTTTAACAGAAATAGAAATTCAGACATGGGCTTTGAAAAACACGAAGCAATGATCACAAAAACGTAGAAATTATCAAAAACAGACAAAAATTCATACCTTAATCAAGATGAACAAGGGCCGAAACCTAGAAGGGTTTTCTTCTTTTTTTTTTTGATTTTTGGTTCTAATAGGTGTTTTATGAACACATGCATGAATTTTGTTTTCTTTAATTCATGTTAAAGCATGAATTACCCTTGTATCCTTCATGAATAAACATATAAATTACATGAGACAAGGTCATTTATGACCACTCAAAAATTCAATGGAATAATTGCCACATAAGGCCATATAATCCAAAGCCATGCTAATTAAACACATTGAATATCTGACATACAGATTTTATCATTTACGTGATTAAATCCTTTTTGTAAAATCGAGCATAGAAACAGACAAATTAAATCATAGAAATTTCAAAGATACAAATTCATATATCACAGACACAGAAATTAATATTAAAATTTTTTTTAGACTCAGATTTGTGGTCTCGAAACCACTATTCTGACTAGGGTCTAAACCGGACTGTTAAAAACAATGATTTTCTACTCAGAGTGTCGGGGACTACATTCGCCTTCCCCGGATGGCAGTCAATCACTAACTCATAATCCTTTATCAACTTTAGCCACCTTCGTTGCATAGATTCAGATCCTTTTGAGTCATTAAATACTTGAGACTTTTATGGTCAATGAACACTCGACATCTCTCACCATACAAATGGCGTCTCCAAATTTTTAATGCGAACACGATGGCTGCTAGCTCCAAATCGTAGGTCGGCTAATTCTTCTCGTGTGGCTTTAGCTGTCTCGAGGCATAGGCTATTACCTTGCCTTCTTGTATGAGCACGGACCTTAACCTATTCAAGGATGCATCATTATACACCACAAACTCTTTTCCTGGTTCCGGTTGCACTAAAACTGGGGCTTCAGTCAACAAAGCCTTCAGTTTCTCAAAACTCCATTGGCACTTCTCGACCATTCGTGTAACACCCCTATCCCGTAACCGTCACCGAAATAGGACGAGACATTACCAAAAATTAGGAATCGGATCAGAACAGTAAAACTTTGAACCTTTTCTTAAATAAAAGATCATTTATTTATATAACTAATAGACACAAACAAAGATCGAATTTAAAACTTATAAAAGTAAACTTCCATAAGATGCCATATTCGCATGGCTTATATACAATAGTCAAAATATCATTCTATTTATAGTCTATCCTATACATGCCATAAGCTAAGTCCAAATCACATGATTACTACAATAGTAGATAGTGTGACGAAGTGCTGACGATCCCCGAGCTAATATTAAGAGTCAACGATCTACAAAAATAAACAGAGAAACATAAAATTCAAAGTAAGCTTAGCAAGTCTTAAGCAATTTAAACAGTTGAACCTAAAAACAAACCAAATGTTCGAAATCACATAATACTTTCTGAGTACAATACTATTTGGCTGATTATGCACAAACACATATCATTTTACTCCGTTTATACTTAAACTCATATAAACATAGTATTTACAAGCTTCCGGATTAACTTTAATTCTTTCAAATTTCACTAGTGTATCATTTCTTACCCACACTTACTTTCAACATTCATAGTTAAATAGCATATCGAAAACTGTCTTGTAACTTTGCATAATAACTGCATATACAAATAGACATATGAATTTACAACATCTTTTCATATGCTTCTCATTACACATTCTTAATTCCCGTCAGATCAATCTCACATATAATATATATATCACATACCTGAATCACTAAATGTGTAATACGAGTTCAATTTATCATCTTAGCATAGGATCTCGTAGTCATATACTTTATCAAATTCACTAACACTTGGCCTGCAAGGTATAAAACCCAAACATAACACCAGCATGAAGCCTACGGGACTTTAAACTCAGATATAATACCAACACTAGGCCTGTGGGATTTAACCCGGATATAATACCAGCACGAAGCCTGCGGGATTTAACCCGGATATATTACTAGCACGAAGCCTGCGAGATTTAACCCGGATATAATTCCAGCATATAGCCTGCGGGTCTTTAAGCCCGGATACACATCAAATATCATGCATATTTAACCATATATTAACACATCTCATTCAACATATCACATTAGTAGTTATTTGCTATATTCGGATATAAGCTCCATATGAACACCATCATTTACATTTCGGTTCAAAAGTCATACATAAATATCACATATCCATTTCACCATTCAAACTTAACCCATAGTGACCATTCGACTATAAGTCATATACATAAATTATTTATCGCAGAACTTAATTCAAGTAGAACCAAAAGGTCACAATTCACCTATTATATACATATTGCTCAACGATTCGCACACAACCTTTCAAATTAGCAATTATAAGTTGGTTCCGCACATAGCCCATCCTTATCGATAATTTACGATGGTTTTACCCTTACACACATATATGACATAGGCATTTTTACCTATGCTTCTCAATTCACATTCATGATTCAATTCCAATCGATTTAACATGCATAAGTACATATCGCATACCTGACCAACTTAATGTATTGAACGAAATCGATTGTCGATTTAACACAAGGTCTCATAGTTGAACATAAACATGAAACCATTTCTTATATGTTCGATTCACATCAATCATCAAATTCATTTAATTCACATATACTTAATTATTATTCGTACCTGAATAATTTACTTTACGGAACAAATCCACATATCGTATTAGCCCATAATCTTAAAGCACCACACTTTTAATAGTTTACCTCATTGAAGTTCACATTTAATCACTTTAGTGCCAAGCCATATTTGGCTACCACAAAGGACTAATAATAATAATTTTATACACATCATGGTTTCCTTTAGATATTTAATAATCACAAATCGTGATATCTCTACCAACACATATACGACATAGTTTACTCATTGTAACACTCATTTAGTGCATCAAATTTCCAAATCCAATTCAACTTAAGCATAATAGCCATAATCGGGTTATAGCCTTAAATCATTACATATTCGGCACATTAACTAAATAAAATTTACATTCTCTTTGCCATATTAATTTAACTCTTAGGCATATAAAAAGGAATCAAGCTTAAACATTTAAGAACTTACCTCGAATGTTACCGAATGATTACAATGGCTATTCGATTACTTTCTCTTTTCCCTTATCCGAATTTGTCCCTCTATGCTCTTGAGCTTAAATTCAAAGATTTTAAACTAGTCATTATTTGACTATTCAAGCATCACTTTATAAATATAATATATATATATTCGACTTTCACACTTACTGATCATAGTAAGCTTATAAGAAATCAATAACCAACTCATTAACGAATTTTTTGTCAATGTTTACCACATAATCATAATTTCACTGCAAGCTGTCTTCCTGAGCAACAGTCACTAAATCATTTTTAACTGGAGCTACGAAACTCCAAATCAAGTGTCGTTAATTTTCCCTGAAAATAGACTCATATATATTTTATCCATAAAATTTTGATAATTTTTTGTTTGGCAAATCAATACCAGATTTTTCTTAACATTTCCCTTGTTTCACTGTTTGACTATCTGACCACTCTTCACTACGAATCAAAATTCTCATTGTACAGAATTCAAAATATGTTCTCGTTTATTTCATTTGAAACTAGACTCGTTAAGGAGTATAAGCATATAAACTTCATCTTATAACCATTTTTTTACAATTTATAATGATTTTATAAAAACAGAACAGGGGATCTAGAAGTCATTTTGACCCTGTCCCACATCACTTCAAATATCTTATTATCGGAAATTCTTTTGCTTACATGGTTTCTTTTATAAGAAACTAGACTCATTAAGATTTAATTACATAATTTATTCAGCTTATAATTCAACTCCCACAATTTATGGTGATTTTCCAAAATCACTTTACTACTGCTGTCCCAAACAGATTATTACCAATTCACTCTTTCACACATTCTTTGCATACATATTATTCAAACATGTATATCACCAATCAATTTCATCATATATATCTATAATTTCACTTAAGCATAATATCAATACAACACATTGTGCTCAAATCATCATTCAAGTTCAAATCTGGCTAGCACACATATAAACACTAGTAACTAAATATTAACATTTGCATTTCACCATAATAGCCAATTGCCATTAAGAAATTAAACCACAATTATTCAATTTTACCAAGCTTCAACTTAATTTAACTTATAATAGTTCATAACATATTTAAAGCACATACATTACTAAATTTTATCCAAGTCACAATCGGCCATAGTACACCCAACACATTAGCCGATTTCCTACTTAGCATCTAATGCACATATATGCTTAATTCACCACCTAAGCAACATGAAACTCCATTACAATCACAATTATTCATTCTTTAAAACTAACATTCAACTATCAATAATTTAGCAAAAACTTAGGTAAATGGCCGAATGCTATATCCTCAACCAAAACTAAAGTTTTTAACATGGGCTATGTAGGAAACTATGTGATTAACTAGATTTTCACAAGACTTTGAAGATAGCACATGAAACATACCTTAATTTTGATGCTAACATAGCCGAAAGTTTGGTCTCTCCTATCCCCCCCCTTTCTGCAATGAAGAACAAAAGTTATCAACCTTGTTCTTTTCACCCACTTACTTATTTCATTATAATATAAAATTGTTATTACATATTATAATACATTTTTATATATAAATACATATAAAATTTATACTTTTTCAATTACTCAACCACATGGCCGGCCACTATAAAAAAAATGACAATTTGACATGCACATCCTTATGCTTTTTAAACCATAGTAATAAGCCATCACATAAATACCTAGCACATTTTTAAAATTTTTCACACAAGTCCCTTTCAATAAAATTCACCTTAATTGGAAAAAATCAAAGCACCACAAATTCACATATGCATTTTCACACAAATTAAGCACAAAATTTATCATTCAATTATTTTCACGACTCGGTTTAGCAGTCTCGAAACCACTTCCCGACTGGGGTCAAATTAGGGCTGTCACAATTCGAACTTGACATCCTTTTGCAAAAACCTTGTCATCGGAGTAGCTATCATGGAGAATCCATTCACAAATCTTTTGTAGTACCCAGCTAATCCCAAAAAGCTTCAAATGTCTGACACATTCCTCGACGGTTTCCACTCAACAATAGCCGAGATCTTGCTTGGGTCAACTCTAATCCCATTACCCAACACAATGTGTCTTAGGAATTCGACCTCTTTAAGCCAAAATTCACTCTTACTGAATTTGGCATATAACTACTTATCTCTCAAGTTTGTAAAACCTTCTCAGATGTTCCGTGTGTTCACTCTCATAACATGAGTAAATTAGTATGTCGTCGATAAAGAACACTACGAACTTATCCAAATACGGCCAGAAAATGCGGTTCATCAAATCCATAAACACCGCAGGGGCATTCATTAAACCAAAGGGCATGATGAGGAACTCTTAGTGCCCATACCTCGTCCTAAACGTGGTTTTCGGTACATCTTGTTCCTTAATCTTTAGCTGATAGTAGCCAGACCTTAAGTCTGTCTTGGAAAACACGGTGGCTCCCTTCAACTGATCCAAAAAATCATTGATCCTCGGAAAGGGATACCTGTTCTTCACAGTCACCTTGTTGAGCTGTCGGTAGTCTATGCACAATCTCATCGATCCATTCTTTTTCTTCACAAATAGCACTAGAGCACCCACCGGAGAAAAACTTAGTCTCGTAAAACCCTTATCAGTTAGTTCTTGCAACTTTACTTTCAACTCTTTTAATTTCGTCGGAGCCATCCTATACAGAGCAATTGAGATAAGTGCCGTACCAAGGACCAACTCGATACAAAACTCAACTTCTCTAGTAGGAGGCAATCCGGGCAACTCTTCCAGAAAGACATCCAGATACTCACATACCACCGGCATTGTCTCAATTTTCACTTCAGACGCTTGGGTATTCAACACAAATGCTAGGTATGACTCAAACCCTTTTCTCAAATATCTTTCCACAGTCATGGACGATACTACTACAGGTAAGTCATCTGATTCATCTGGTTTAACCTGAAGAAAATTCCCATCTTCACATTTCAACTCAATACATTTCCTTCCACAGTTCACTACAACACTATGAGAAGTTAACCAATCCATTCCAAGGATTACATCGAATTCATCAAACAGCAACAACATAAGGTTAGCTGAAAAACTATGACCCTTAATTGTCAAGGGACAATTTCTACATACTTGGTCAACTAACACATGCTTACCTAACGGGTTAGACACTTTTACTACAAATTCAATAGGTTCAGCTAACGTATTCATACTGGGTACCAATTTCATGTAGACATAAGAAGGGGTAGACCCTGGATCGATTAAAGCAACAATACAAATATCATGAAGAGAAAAAGTACTCGTAATCACATTTGATGAAGATGTCTCTTCGTGAGCGCGAATGGCGTAAGTCTTTGCAGACGCTCGGCCCTCAGACCTCATAGCTGTATCTCTAGGAGCACCTCTGCCGCTAACCCTACTGCTCGGGTTCTTTTGTGGTCTACCCCTTGAAGGAGCACTATTCTCCCTCATATCTTGCTTTTTCTCTTTCTCATTTCTCAGCATTCACCGAAATGACGTTTGTCGCACTATGGACATTCTGGTCTATTTGGGCGAGTACTACCAACACTCACGGAAGAAGTAGTTTGAGCTTTCGACGCAGTGTGTTGCTTGTCCTTCTTTCTACCCAGAAACTCCACTGAAGCATTCGATCGGGTAGTGAACTCTCTCGATCTTTTAGATGAGGACTGATTTGATTTCCCCATCTGTCTTTTACTTAAGTCTCGAGACTCGATGTCAGCTTTTCTCTTCTCTTTGGCCAATTCCTCAGCCTTACATGCTCTCTCCACGAGCACCATAAATTCTCTCAATTCTAAGATTCCAACTAATAGATGAATATCTTCATTCAAACCATCTTCAAACCTCTTGCACATGATAGCTTATGTAGATACACACTCCCGTGCATATTTTTTGAGTCTCACAAACTCATGCTCGTACTCCGTCACCATTCTACAGCCTTGCTTTAGCTCTAAAAATTCTATCATTTTCTGGTGTATAAACCTCTGGCTAATTTACTTCTTCCGAAACACTTCCTGGAAGAATTCCCAAGTTATCCTCTCTCTCGGTACAATAGACACGAGAGTATTCCACCATTGGTAGGCTGAGTCCCGTAGGAGTGACATTGCGCACTTCACACACTCCTCAAGCATGTGCGAGAGCTCATCAAATACACCAATGGTATTTTCCAACCAGAACTTAGCTCTTTCGATGACATCATCAATATTAGCCCAAAATTCCTCAGCCCTCTATTTACAGATTCTGTCCACTGGAGGTTTCTCTCTCCTAGCCATATCTACTCCTTAAGGAGCTATATGAATGGGTTGAGAAAATGAGGGAGGTGGAGGAGGTGGAGTATTTGGATTCACAAGAATGAACTCCGAATACCACGTGCCCATCATATGGAGGTAATCTTCTCTAGCCCCTTCGCCCTGACTCATTGTCATGGGCCCACTGTCTACTGGTGCGGTCCCTTTAGCGAAAGCCGGTGCATTACTCTCCACATCATCTACCATAGCTACATCAGGATCCATTTACTATATAAATGAAAACACAATTTATATCGTTAGGAGTCGTCACACTATCAATATACAATTATGGCATGTATAGTTAGACTCCTACTCACGCTAGGTTAGTCTTAGACAGACTAAACCATAGCTCTGATACCACTAAATGTAACACCCTGCACCCAAGCACTTCGCCAGGACGAGATACGAGGCGTTACTACACTTAATCACATGCACACAATCATCTCGATGCCATTAAGATTCGATCAAATTAAAAAAAATTGAACTTTTCCTAAACTCCCTAATATGGGCCTACGAGGCCCCAAACATCCATTGGAACCCATTCGGGACAAATCTGAGTCCTTCAACTAACTTTAGAAATATAACACTTGAAATAGGGCACACGCCCGTGTGGAAGGGCAACATGCCCGTGTGGTCATTATAACATGGCCGTGCTGATGGTCCGTGTGACACACACGGCTTAAGCATCTAGGGACACGCCCGTGTCCCATGACTATGTGAATTAAATTCTAAATTTGCACTCACAAGGGTTTTCACATGACCTGACACATGCCCGTGCCTATGGCTCGTGTCCCTCACATGGCCATGACACACCTGTGTCCTAGCCCGTGTCTAAAAACCTTGCATGCCCAAGGCACACGCCCATAGCCAGAGATCGTGTCCTCCACATGGCTAAGACACACGGCCGTGTCTCTGCTCGTGTGTTTACAACCATGCATTCTGACTTACAAATTTTACGTGCAGGGGACACACGGCTGAACAACACACCCATGGGGCTAAACATGCATCACACACGGCCTAGACACACGCCAATGTGTCTACCTGTATGGACAATATAATGCCATCTACCAAGCCTTTGCCACCCTGAAACGCAATCTAACATCAATCAACATATCAAAATTAACTTAATATGATTTCTCAACCAAGCAACCATAGTTAAAACCTATATAAATTACATATATTCAACCATGCCAACAATTTCACATTCATGAAAGATTAGCTTGCATTCACATAATAACTTTCAATATTAGCCATTTTCCATGGCCTTATACAAAATGAATCAAATGCTAAAGTAAGCCAACACACTTGTCCAATTAACAATGATGCAAAACTCAAAAGTTAGGGTCCTATACATGCCATAATCAAAATAAAAGATCTAACTATACCAAGTGCTACGGGTGATAGTGTGATCGATGCCTCCGATGTCTGATGGTCCTCGAGCTAATTAGGCGGCACTATAAGAAAATGAAAAGGAGAGGGAGTAAGCGTAAAACTTAGAAAGTTGCATGCAAATGAATATAACAACAACTTTACCAATCATCATCATGCTCATATTAGTAAAGTAGGCATAAGCACAACTTACTCACCATTATCCAATTTAATTCACATATCATATATTGAGCTCACATCTCATACGTTACAAATAGGTACCTTTACCACTCACAACATGGTTATACTTTTCTCGTTTAACTTAAACTGTAACTCTCACTATTGAACCATTTGGAATGCTATCGGATATTCACTAAGCCTCAAACATAGGGTGTAATGCCGATGCCATGTCCCAGACATGGTCTTACACTAGCTCATCCATCAAGTCGATGCCATGTCCCAGACATGGTCTTACACTGACACCTCTATACGTGCCAATGCCATGTCCCAGGCATGGTCTTACACTGACACATCTCGTAGCCGATGCATGTCGCAGACATGTCATACACTACCTTACATCTCGAGGCTGATGCATGTCCCAGACACTACTTACACTAGCTCTCTTCTCAATGTCGACGCCATGTCTCAGACATGGTCTTACACTGGCTCTCATAATGTGGCTGATGCATGTCTCGGACATGTCTTACACTAGCGCACAAATGACCCAAATATCATGGTATGAATATCCGATTTGTTCCTAAGGTTCACCCGGGAGTTCTATTATCTAAATTATCATAATTTATTTTAATTACCACTATTAAGCAATTTACACTATAAAAATTCATGCACAATTGATAACAATGTAATTGCATTATTTACATACAACTTACCTCGGTATACAAAATGTAGACGACTAGTTCAGTTTAGTCCACTTGTTTTGCTTTTCCCCTGTCTAGGCCCAGATTTTGTAATTCTTGATTTGCAAAGGCTTTAAGTTGCTGAATTTTTTTCAAGCTTCCTTGGCCATTTTCTTGGAGGGAAATCAGTGGAGAAGAATGAGCAAAACAAAAAGATGATAGCCTTTTTCTTAGGTTTTATTTTAATCAATTTAGGCCACCTAACTTTGATTTTCTCATCCCTTTTATTCCTATGGCCGGCCACCACTATTTCAAGGGTCTATTTGCTCTTTAGAGACCCCCAATTTTGGTTCTCTAGCTACTTGACACCGTTAGCTATCAAAATAGGATTTTTGCACTATATGCGATTTAGTCATTTTTCACAATTAAGCATGCAATAGCTAAAATTAATCCACCAAAATTTTCATGCACTCATATAATTATGCCATAACACATAATATAATTCCAAAATAATTTATCTGACTCTGGATTTGTGGTCTCAAAACCATTATTCTGACTATGCCCAAAATCGAGCTGTTACAACGACGTCCCTAAATATTGAGAATGAGGAAGAAGGAGAAAGGGATCACACTGCCACCATTGCCACCACCAAAAGGAAAGACCTTGCTCCACCTTCGCCACTAGCTTTCGTAACCGCATAGGACTGTGACATTAATCGTCTGATTGATGAGTTAATGGAAACTAGCAAGGAAGGGGAAGAAATGAACCCCAAAAAGAGGAAATGGCGGTATAAAGTCAATGCCCGAAAATCCATTTGTCGGGAAGAATGAAGTATCTACATGCTAGTCCAAGCCAGCTAAGTTTTTTCTTTCTTTCATGGATCTTGCATTTCTTTTCTTTTACTATGGTATTTGTTGTACAATTTTTTTTATTGTTCTCTTATATATTTGGTTATGCATTAAGGATAATTCATCCCTTAGGTTTGGGGTGTGTTGTGCATTTAGGCTACATGTTATATTTAGTATGTATGGTCATTTTGGTATAATCATTTTAGTATAGTTAAATCTATTTTGCCACTACAATGTAACTATTAGGTACTATTCACCTATGAGGAATACAATCTATACTTATGATGATTGATGATGAGCTTAGATTCTTCAATACACTTAGAACATGTGATAGTGAATTAGATGAATTTAACTTAGGATTGGTTGCTTGAAAATTAATTTTTAAAAATGAGATGTCCTATACTCAGTTTTTTTAAGGTTATAGTAAGTATCTTCTAATGAACTTATGGACTTTTGAACCCAAATTCATTCATTTTGCCTTAGAATTATTAAATAAAGGAAACTAAGCACTCCAATGCTTAGAATTGCAAAGTAAGTAAGCACCACTTTGTTTGGTCCATCATGTTGTTGTCTAGAAAGATGAGTTTAAGTAAGAGTGTGTAATAAAAAGTAAATAAATTAAGGGCACTCCATTGTAGTTATAGACTGAGTAGCTGATGAGGTAGTTGTTTGCTCCATCCATCTTCTAAGCTAAAAGCCTTAGCTTCAACAGTGATTTCTATTTAAATTGAGACATGATTGAGTACTAGGTAATTTAGTGTATGCTCCATTGGGATTATCAAGTCAAAGAATTTTGTGACATGCTAATTCCCCTAATATACTAATATAATCTATATAAAAAAACAAAAATAAAAAAACCATAAATGTAAATGGTTTATACAAGTATGTTTAGAGCAATAGTGACTTGAGTTTAGGTAAGAAACAAACTGAGTAAGCTAGGAGAAATTTGCTATGGTCAGAACATACATGGAACTTAGAAAATCTTATTTTTAAGGAGCAATTTTATGCACTACTTTTGTTAAATCAAACCTTTAAAACTTGAAAAGGATTTTAATGAAAGAAGATGGCTGAGAATTGATATATATATTGGTCTTCAAATAGATTGACATTACAAGATGGGTACATGCACTGGCAATACTACTGCATACATGCATTCATGCATATTTGCTTGAGCACAAGCAATATCTCAGGTTTGGGGGTGTGATAAATCTTGAAGAGATTTATATTCCATACCTTTAAACCTAGTTAATTTCTTGTACTTGGGTGCATTTAGTGGCATTTTAGGCCATTTTATTAGTATTTTTATCAATTGCATAAAGAGATTGGACTGTGTTTATATGTTAGATACTTCTAATTACGTGTGAAAGGGTTGTGTTTGGTGGTTTGGCAGGTGCAGGATATGGAGAAAGAAATAAAGGAGTGAAGGTTCACCGAGGCAAAAGGTTGGAAAGTTTGCCACCTTGTATGCTATGGAAATTTCAGGAAGATGACCAAGTTAACACTTGATGTATACCAGTCTCAGCCCAACTCTGCTTGTACCATAAAAATCTACCTAAAAAAGAGGAGGGGATATTTTGCATTGCTAGAGCTAACCTAAGAAGAAAAGCTTATAAAAAGTCAAAGGTGGAAACCCTAAAGGGTGCAGAGATCCGAAGGCAACAGTAAAAGATAGCGGCTGAGTAGAGACAGAAAGAAGAAATTGAAGGCAGTCCCTCTAAGCCACCACAGGACACTATGCTATTGGATGGTGGATTGTTTGGTGACAACCATCTTCCTGAGTTCTTCCCTTATTTCCTAATTTGTTCTCCTGTGAATTGAATTGATTGAAATGATGTTGAGTGTTATTTTGAACTTGAGTTTTAATTGCCAACCCATGAGCTAAATCTCATAGGGTTGGGATTACTTAATGAAAACTTTTATTTTCATTAATGGTTGAAGCATATATTTGATTTGATCTACCGTTTCATTCAATTGTTTTTATTTCCAAATTGTATCGTACATTATTTAGACTTTGGTAAGTTTGCAGTATGCCCATAAACTGAATCTAATTCTGAATAGGTTAGATTAGTTGGACTAAAATTCAATGATACAAGCGAGTATTTGACCGAATACTTACAGCAGACTCTAGACATAGAGCAGCATTTGTATAGAATAATAAAGAAAAAATAGTGTAGGGTACCATGCTAAGGCCTATAGACATAGGCCAGGCAACTTGAGATCTTGCTCTCAAAAGAAACAAGTCACTTTAGGTCTCTTGTAAACCCTAAACCCTAATTCTAAAAAGATTGGATTAGTTGGACAGAAATTGAATGATACAAGCGAGAATGTGACTGAATACTTGCAGCAGACTCTAGACATAGAGTAGCGTTTGCATAGAATTAAGACAAAATAGTGCAGGGTACTGTGCTAAGGCCTATAGTGTAACGCCCCAAATTTTGGGCCTAGAAGTATTAGGTTGAGCATAGGAATAGTTAGGAGGCAGCATATAAATGTTTAGTTGTGCAAGAAAGTGACACAAAATTGTGTATCTGCTTCAATGGTGAAGTGTTCTGAGTGTTCTGGGAAGTGTCTGAGAAGTCTTGGTTCAAGCCTGGGCATGATCAGAAATTTTGTTTTTAAGGAAAAAACCCTATCTCTAGTTAATAGGCTTTTAAATAAAAGTCGGTGAAGAATGACATAAAGAGCCTGCTGGACTAGGGGGTAAGTGGCGTGTTACCTATGCTAGAGGACTGAGGTTTGAATCTTGGTGAAGGTAGTGGAGTGTTTTATTTTGCTGCTCTTGCCGGTGAGTAGTTGAGGTTGACCGAAACTCAGCTGAGTTTAGTGGAGTTTGAATTGGTGAAAGGAGATATAGATGGAGGTATTTTAGGAGAAATTTGTGGGGATTTGTGGTTGGAGAAGAATTGGTGCCAAATAGGGAATTGTAGTGCCGAATTTGTAGGAGGAAATAGTGGGATATGGGAGGTTATCACGTTTTGGGGAGAAAGGGAAGGGATTTGAGTTTAGTGGGAGAGTTGTGCCGATTTGGTAGAGAGTATGAGGGAGTGGGATGTGTTTGAGCCGGACTTGAATTCTACCTTCTAAAAATTTTGGCATCCTCTTCCCAGTTTTCCTAAATTCTCACGGAAAAACCCCTTTGTTCCCCTATAGCCGAAATCTCTTTTGGCAATTCAGTTTTACTTGGTTTTCTTTTCTTTTTCTCTGGAAATTTCGGTGACTGTGCTCTTCTCTGTTGTTTCTTCCTTTCTTCCTTTCCAGTTTATTGCTTTCGTTTTTCTCAAGCTCTCTTTTACTGCCAAAGTGTAATTGGTGTTTAGCTCAGTCCTCTAGCCGAACCTTAACTGGTAGTTCTCAATTTTGTTTTGGATTCCTGTTTCTCGCAATCCTCTGTCAACTGTTCATTGTTGTTGGTACTGATTTTTGCTTTTGATTTATCAATTTCCTTCATTTTTCTTTTACCTTCATTGTGTCAGATTCTTTTTCTGCTCTCTCCCTCTCTGTCGATGTTGTTTACTATTCCTACTCTATGATTTTGCGATTTCAGTAAGTGTGTATTTTCGTTTAGAGATTAAACTATGGTTATGAATAGTTGTTAATGAGGGTTCTAATTGGTTTGTAGATAATAATCGAAGAAGGGGGAAAATCATTCTTGATCAATGGTTTAGGTGTGTGTAAGGGCTTGGGAGTTCGAACTAAGGTAAGTGACAATTGATCTTTGGGATAAGTGTTTTGGAAAGTAGTATTAATTTTTTTAGCTCATGACTAATTGAATGTTTATGGATTGGATTAAGGTTTGGAGTGCTCAAGGGCTACGTGCGTGTTTCTGTAATCAGGTGTGTAATAACACTGCCATAATCGTAAATCGGCAAAAGCCAAAATAGGTGACCGTTGACGTTACATGAGCGTGCGCTCAATCATGGGGTAGTCCGTATGCCAAAACATGGGCATAAAATCGTTGAGGCCACCATAAGCGATTTCATGGGCTTAGGCCATTTTGGGCTATTTTAGACTGAATTGAGTTGTGTGGGCCCCACGGGTATGTGGGCCTCACACGGGTAAACCAAACGGACGTGTGGAGAATGTTAGGCTAGGTTATGGAATCCACACGGATAAGGCCATTTCCAAGTATACTTAGACCCCATATTGATAAATGATTGTTTTGCCCTCATGAAGTAAAATGATTGTTTTGCCCTTATGTGGTAAAATGACTATTTTGCCCTCATGAGGTAAAATGACTGTGTAACACCCCTCACCCATATCCTACACCGGGATAGGGTTTGAGGCGTTACCGGGACTTTGTATTTACAAACATACCAAATTGGGTTACCAAGTTTCGCCCAGATTTAAAAATTTTCAAACATGTACACCCCGTCCCTTATACAGGTCTTCGAGGCCTAAAACATACATAGGGGCAGTTCGAGACAAAATTGGGAACACTCGTTAAACTTTGGGCCTCTTAGAAAATTTCCCTTACTTTGAAGTGTCACACGCCCGTGTGGTGGGGTCGTGAGGTCACAGATGCCCGTGTGGCTTGGGACACACCCGTGCCCTCGGACCGTGTGCAACACTAACTTTAACCTTATCATACAATTAGGGACACACGCCCGTGTGGCCTGCCCGTGTACAACACTGACTTGAAATTTTAGGTGCAGGGGACGCACGGCCATAACACACACCCATGGGGGTAAGCCCTGTTTCACACACGGCTTAGACACACGCCCGTTTTTCCAACCGTATGGACCCTAATAGGCTATTTCCTAGCCTTTGGTCACCCTTTTCATCACTTATACTTAATGATCACCAAATACAAAGTAAAACATGATTATATTCTTATAAATGATCTTGGAAAAACTCATTGTATGAAACCTCATATCATTGGTTTCATACATGATAAGTTACTCCCCATCTTGTATTTATGGGTTTCCATGTCACTTTAACACATTCATAATTGGCTCGTTCTTGTGACTCATTCCCAATTATACACAAACCATCACATGTGAATATAAACATGCATATATTTGTAGGCCATAGCTTACTTCAAAATAAGCCAATTCCCATGGCCATATAAAAAAAAAGGTACATCTTTACATGCCTTCATTTGGCAATTCAAATGACACATATAACAAAATACTCAAAAATTCTATACGTGCCATAGAACAAAATAGAAATGTCTTTATACCAAAGCTGGACTAGTTGATAGTGTGTTGACTCTCCAACCGTCTTCTAATCCTTACGAGTCCTCGAGCTCTGTAAGACAGAGAAAAGAGAGGGGTAAGCATTTACATGCTTAGTAAGCTCGAATAACTAGAAAGTAAACTTACCAAGTAATTAGAATACAATCAAATTGGGAAATAAAATCAATAAGCATGATGGCCTCCCTATCACATACACTCAATCAATGAATTAGTTACTTAACAAAGCACCATGTAATTTATCTTAGATGAGCTCGTCATTCAACATCTCATTTTGTACATATATCTCATATTAATCTCATTGAGTTTCTAGGAAATCTAGATGGAACATCCATTAATCGTCAATTCGTACAAATGATCGTTTCAGGTATGCACTCCCGTGAACCTCACATCTTACGGCGAGATTACCAGTCCAGGCTAAATCCCCCGTTTACTGAACTCATAAGGTGATGTCGGGATTACCAGTCTAGGTTAAATCCCTTATAATGACAAACAACTTTACTGAGCTCAGATCTGAATTACCAGTCCAGGCTAAATTCAGACCCTAATCGGATTACCCGTCCAGGCTAAATCCTTAATGCACATATATTCTTCGGGAAGCTCGATCATCCAAAGGAACACCCGTCTGAGCTAGATCCTTTTCATAATTGGGATCAACGGATTACCCGTCCGGGCTAAATCCTTACTGCAACACATGCAGAATCTCATTACACATGTAAATCATGGTTTATCCATCGAATTTCCTTTTTTAACCTCAACCGATATATTTTTCAACAAGTCATTATCAAAGATCCATTTAATGTATTTTTATGCCATTAACAAATTCAATTATCATGCATTCATAAATCATGTAATTGTGCATATTATGAGTTTACTTTGAGTTATTCAAACTTACCTGGTATTTGTTTCGGTAACGGGTTTCAGTTATTCCGAAACCTTTCGTTTTCCTCGATCGACCTCCAGAATTTGTTCCTTGAGGTCTATAACAAAAAAAATTAAATCATTAACACTCCACATTATACATTTCAAGTCTAAATTCCACCCCGATCCAAATGATTGTTTTACCCCTAACCTTTCTTATTTTTACGATTTAGTCCCTAGGCTCTTATAATGAAACACATGCAATTTCTACCTTACCCAAGCCTAGCCGAACACTTTTCCCTTTTATGGTAGCTCACATTTTCCATTATTTTCAAATTTCTACCACACATTTTACAACTTTTGCAAAAAGGTCCCTTTAAAGGTTTTTCATGAAAATCACCTAGGAAAAGATGTTTAACACACATCCAATTTTCATATTCCTCCATAATCCGTCAAAATACAAGTAACTCATACATGGGCAAATTTTTTAAACATGAACCCTAGCATGAAATATGGGTAGAAATGGAGAGAGTAAGCTACCGGGATTTCAAAAATACAAAGAACATTAAAAACGGGGCTTGGGAGCACTTACTATTGAGCTTAGAAAGCTTGAAAACCCTAGCTATGGAGACCTTTCAAATTTTAGCAGCACGGAGAAGAAGAATAAGCTAATTTTGGTTCATTTTTCCTATTTTATTTCATTAAAATGCCAAATGACCAAAATGCCCTTAAGTCCTTTTTTTTAAATTTCATCCATGCAAGCCCATTTTTGTCCAAAAACTTAGAAATTGGGAAAATTTCTCTCCAATACCTTCTAATTTATAATCTAAAGCAATTTCATACAAATTGCTTCTAGAATCCAAGTTTAGCAATTTATTCAATTTAGTCTCTAATTTCCAATTGGTCACCTTACTCAAAGAATTTCTTCATAAAACTCTATCACATGCATATTCTCATATTCTAGGCCTCATAATAATCATAAAATAAATATTTTAATGTTGAATTTGTGGTCTCGAAACCACTATTCTGACTAGGCCCTATTTTAGGATGTTAAATTTCTCCCCCTTAGGGACTTTTGTCCTCGAAAGTCTTACCAGTGAACAGGTTCAGATATTGGCTTCTCATGGTTTCTTCTGGCTCCCATGTGATAGAGTTTCTTCCACACCATGTTGATGCCATAAAAGCTTTACTAAAGCCACG
The DNA here is from genome assembly GCF_007990345.1 of Gossypium hirsutum. NCBI lineage: Eukaryota > Viridiplantae > Streptophyta > Magnoliopsida > Malvales > Malvaceae > Gossypium > Gossypium hirsutum. The sequence goes on along the minus strand of NC_053425.1, from coordinate 65,764,598 downwards.
TTTTTATTCCTCAACTGTTTAACCTCACGAGCCAATATCTTAATCAGTTCCTCTCCATAGGCCATGTCGGGTCGAATTTCAATCTCAGTCGGTGAAATCACATGAGAGGGATCTGATCGGTATCGCCTTAACATAGATACGTGGAACACATCGTGAATATTTTCCAGTCCGGGTGGCAATGCCAAGTGATAGGCGAACGGTCCAAGTCTTTCGATGATCTCGCACGGTTCGATAAATCGCGGACTCAATTTGCCTTTCCGGCCAAACCTCAACACTTTTTTCCATGGAGATACTTTCAAGAATACTCTATCTCCAATTTGGAACTCAATTTCCTTTCATTTCAGATCAGCATATGACTTTTGCCTATCCGATGCTGCTTTTAAACAATCTCATATCACTTTAACTTTCTTTTCTATTATTTTAATCAGATCAACTCCATGAATCTGATTTTCCTTAAGTTCTATCTAGTACAATAGAGTTCGGCACTTCCTGCCATACAAGGCCTCATAAGGTGCCATCTTCAAACTTGTTTGAAAACTGTTGTTGTAGGCAAATTCTACCAACGGCAAATATTTTTCCCAGCTACCCTGAAATTTGAGGATGCAACATCGCAAAATATCCTCGAGAACCTGAATCATCCGTTCAAATTGACCATCGGTCTGAGGGTAAAAAGCTGTACTAAAGTTCAACTTTGTACCCAAGGTTTCTTGTAACATCTTCCAGAATCTCAAAGTGAATCTCGGGTCTCTGTCTGAAATAATCAACAGTGGTACACCATGCAATCTTACAATCTCAGAAATGTACAAGTCAGCCAATCTATCGAGGGAATAATCTGTCCTTACCGGAATAAAATGAGCCGACTTCGTCAACTTATCCACTACGACCCATATGGCATCTTTCTTTTTCAGAGTTCATGGCAATCCTAACACAAAATCCATAGTAACTCTGTTACACTTCCATTCGGGGACCATCACAGGCTGTAACAAACCTGAAGGTACTTGATGTTCAGCTTCAACTTGCTGACATACTAGGCATTTCGATACAAATTCAGAAATATCTCTTTTCATGTCGTTCCACCAGTACATTTTCTTCATATTGTTATACATCTTGGTACTTCCCGGTGAATTGCCAAATAGCTGTTATGTGCTTGTTGCAAAATTTTCTGAATAAGTTCATTATTTTTAGGTAGACAAACCCTATCTCTGAACATCAAACACCCATCAGAACCAATCCGAAAATCTGATTCAATACTTGACTCACATTGAGTCCTTTTAGCTTGCAAGTCATCATCATTAGTTTGAGCATTATAGATTTCTTGAAGATATGTTGGCACAGCCCCTAGCTCTACCAAGATAGAACCATCATCAAGCAATGCCAAATGAGCATCCATGGCCCTTAATGCAAACAAGGATTTTCTGCTCAACGCGTCGGTGACCACATTTGCCTTTCCCAGGTGATAGTCGATGATTAGATCATAATCCTTGATTAATTTTAACTATCTCCGCTGTCTCAGATTTAATTCTTTTTGAGTCATCAAATACTTTAAACTCTTGTGGTCTGTGAATATACGGCAAGTCTCACCATATAAATAATGCCTCCAAATTTTCAAAGCGAAAACGTTGGCGGAAGCTCTAGGTCGTGTGTCGGATAGTTCTTCTCGTGTGGTTTCAACTGTCGTGAAGCGTAGGCTATCACCTTGCCATCTTGCATAAGCGCACAACCCAGTCCGTTCAAGGATGCATCACTGTAGACTACAAACTCTTTTCCCAACTCAGGCAATACTAAAATAGGAGCTTCAGTTAGCAATGTCTTTAACTTCTCAAAACTTTGCTGACACTCTTCCGTCTATTCGAATTTAACGTCTTTCTGTAGCAATCTCGTCATCGGAGTCACTATCATGGAGAATCCTTTCACAAACCTTCGATAGTAACCGGCTAAGCCCAAAAAGTTTCTAACCTCAGTTACATTTTTAGGCGGTTTCCATTCGATGATAATAGAAATCTTACTTGGATCAACTCGAATGCCTTCACCCGAAACAATATGACCCAAAAAATCCAACTTCCTGGAGCCAAAACTCACTCTTGCTAAACTTAGCCTACAGTTGTTTTTCCCACAAGGTCTGCAACACAATTCTCAGGTGTTTCACATGCTCTGTCTCATCTTTGGAATAAATCAAGATGTCGTCAATGAACATAACAACAAACTTATCCAAATATGGTCAGAAGATCCTATTCATTAGGTCCATAAATATGGACGGTGCATTCGTCAACCCAAATGGCATGACAAGAAATTCATAATGACCATACCTCATCCTAAAAGTTGTCTTAGGTACATCCGATTCTTTAACTCACAACAGATAATAGCCAAACCTCAAGTCTATCTTAGCGAACAAAGTGGCTCCCCTCAACTGGTTGAACAAATCATCAATCCTTGGAAAAGGATACTTATTCTTGATAGTTACCTTATTCAGTTGGCGGTAATCTATACATAGCCTCATTGAGCCATCTTTCTTTTTTTCAAATAGTACGGGGACACCCCAAGGTGAAAAACTTGGCCTTGCAAACCTTTTATCCGTCAGCTCTTGCAACTGTGTTTTTAACTCTTTCAACTCGGTTGGCGCCATTCTATACGGAGTAATAGAAATGGGAGCTATCCCTGGCACTAATTCAATACCAAACTCTATCTCCCTTTCAGGTGGTAATCCAAGTAATTCTTCTAGGAACACGTCTGGATACTCACATACTATCGGTACAGACTCAATCTTCAACTCTGTTTCTTTAGTGTTCAATACAAATGCAAGGTAGGCTTTATACCCTTTCCTCATATATCTCTGAGCAACCATTGCTATGATTACAACTGGCGGTGAACTCAATTCTCTCGAATCAACTCGTAAAATCTCACTATCCGTGTATTTCAATTTAATATACTTAATACCACAATTTACAATTACATCATGCAGAGCTAACCAATCCATACCAAGTATTATATCGAATTCATCAAATGGTAACAACATAAGGTTAGCTAGAAAATAGTGACCCTGAATCGTCAAAGGAAAATTCTTATAGACTTTATCAACCAGGACTGACCTGCCTAGTGGGTTCAACATTTTTAATAATAAATTACGTAGGCTCAATGGGTATATTCATACTGGACACCAAACTCATGCAAATGTATGAATGCGTCGACCCTGGATCAATCAAGGCAATAACACGTGTATTGAAAAGAGAAAAAGTACCCGTGATGACGTCAGGAGCAGAGGCTTCCTCTCGAGCGCGTATCGCATACGTTCTTGCTGGGGCTCAAACCTCTGGTTTTGTAGCATCTTTAGTCGCAACTCGACTGCCACTAGCACTCCCAGGGTATCTCGGAGGTCTACCTCATGGAATAGGAGTACTCGACTTCGGAGTTACTTCCACTTCTTTTCTGACTCCCTCTGGGCGGTCTCTGAGAAAGTGGTCAAGAGAACCACATCTAAAACATGCACCGCTCTTCATTCGGCACTCTCCAAAGGGAAATTTGTTGCAACTCTTACACTTCAGCTTTTGATCATCTACACTCCCTACACTAGTCACCATCGGAAAGGAAGACTTCTGACTTCGTCGTTTAGAGCCTCTCTCTCTACCTAAATATCCTATTGATGAAGTGGAGTGTTCATGTTGGTTCCTTGCTTTCTTCGTGGTAAACGAGAGTGTTTTACCACTGGACCTCTTACTCACAACTCGAGCCTCTCTCTTTACTTGCTTTCTTTCATTATTAAGCTCATCAGCCTTCTTAGCCCGATCAGCCAATGCGGCAAACTCCTGTATTTCAAGGATCCCAATCAACAACTTGATTTCTTCATTCAGACCTTCCTCGAATCATTTACACATTTCTGACTCAGTTTGGACCCATTTACTTGCATACTGACTTAGCCTCACGAACTCTCTTCGTATTTTGCTACAGTCTTTTTCCCTTATTTGAGTTCCAGAAACTCCTTTCGCTTCGAGTCTAAAAACCTTTGGCTAATGTATTTCTTCCTAAACTCTGCTTGAATAAATCCCAAGTGATATTTTTCTTTGGCACTACCAAGGATGCAGTCTTCCACAATGGTATGCAGTACCCTTCAGAAGGGACACGACATACTTTAAACACTCCTCGGGTGTGCACGACAATTCATCTAACACCTATGTAGTATTCTCGAGCCAGAACTCAGCTCTTTCAGCATCATCCTTGATTTTAGCTCTAAATTCCTCAGTCCCATACTTTCTAAGCTTATCTATAAGGGCCTTACCAATTCTTACCGGTGCCATACCTCGTGGCACATCCTCATTAGGTTGGTTAGGGGGCGGGGGAGGTCTTGGAATGTTAGGGCGATTCCTCAAATAATCCCCAAACCATTTGTCCATCATATTAAAGAAGGTAGCTCATGCCTATTCTTGGCCTTCTTACATAAGCCTTCTACTTCTACTAGATATAGCTCATTGTACGAAAGCTGAGTCAGCTCCCTCGGACTCATCTTGTGCTTGATTGGAAGAAATTTACAATATTCAAAACAATTTAAATAGTTAAGAGATGTCACACTATCAATATTCGAATAATGGCATGTATAGTAAACCTCAATATCCTCTAAGGTAGTCCTAGAACCTACTAAACCATAGCTCTGATACCACTAAATGTAACACCCCTCACCCGTATCCAACATCGGGGTAGGGTTTTAGGCATTACCGGGACTTTATTTTTACAAACATACCAAATTGGGTTACCAAGTTTTTAGACATGTACATCTCATCCCTTATACAGGCCTTCAAGGCCTAAAACATAACTAGGGGCAATTCGAGACCAAATCGGGAACAATCGATAAACTTTGGGCCTCTTAGAAAATTTCCCTTACTTTGAAGTGTCACACTCCCGTGCCATCGGCCCATGTGCAACACTAACTTTAACCTTATCATACACTTAGGGACACAAGGCTAGGACACATGCCCGTGTGGCCTGCCCGTGTACAACACTGACTTAAAATTTTAGGTGCAAGGGACAGATGACCATAACACACACCCATAGGGTTGAGCCGTGTGTCACACACAGCTTAGACACACGCCCATGTATCCAACGTGTGGACCCTAATAGGCTATTTTCAAGCCTTTGGTCACCCTTTTCATCACTTATACTTAATGATTACCAAATACAAAGTAAAACATGATTATATTCTTATAAATGATCTTGGAAAAACTCATTGTATAGAAACCTCATTGGTTTCATACATGATAAGTTACTCCCCATATTGTATTTATGGGTTTCCATGTCACTTTAACACATTCATAATTGACTCGTTCTTGTGACTCATTGCCAATTATAGACAAAACATCACATATAAATATAAATATACATAGATTTGTAAGTCATAGCTTACTTCAAAATAAGCCAATTCCCATGGCCATATACAAAAAATAGGTACGTCTTTATATGCCTTCATTTGGCAATTCAAATAATACATATAACAAAATACTCAAAAATTCTATGCATGCCATTGAACAAAATAGAAATGTATTTATACCAAAGCTGGACCAGTTGATAGTGTGTTGACTCTCCAACCATCTTCCAATCCTTACGAGTCCTCGAGCTCTGTAAGATAGGGAAAAGAGAGGGGTATGCATTTACATGCTTAGTAAGCTCGAATAACTAGAAAGTAAACTTACCAAGTAATTAGCATACAACCAAATTGGGTAATAAAATCAATAAGCATGAAATGACTTCCCTATCACATACACTCAATCAATGAGTCAGTTACTTAACAAATCACCATGTAATTGATTTTAGATGAGCTCATCATTCAACATCTCATTTTGTACATATATCTCATATTAATCTCATTAAGTTTCTAGGAAATCTTGGTGGAATATCCATTAACCGTCAATTCATACAAATGATCATTTCAGGTATGCACTCCCGTGAACCTCACATCTTACGACGGGATTATCAGTCCAAGCTAAATCCCCCATATAGTGAACTCATAAGGTGATGTCGGGATTACCATTCCAGGCTAAACCCCTTACAATGACAAACACCTTTATTGAGCTCAAATCTGAATTACCAGTCCAGGCTAATTCAAGCCCTAATCAGATTACCCGTCTGAGCTAAATCCTTAATGCACATATATTCTTTGGGAGGCTCGATCATCCAAAGGAACACCCATTTGGGCTAGATCCTTTTCATAATTGAGATTAACGGATTACCCATCTGGGCTAAGTCCTTACTACAGCAGATGCAGAATCTCATTACACATGTAAATCATGGTTTATCCATCGAATTTCTTTTTTTATCCTCAACCGATATATTTTTCAACAAGTCATTATCAAAGATCCATTTCATGTATTTTTATGCCATTAACAAATGCAATTATCATGCATTCATAAATCATGTAATTGTGCATATTATGAGTTTACTTTGAGTTATCCGAACTTACCTGGTATTTGTTTTGGTGACGGGTTTCAGTTATTCTGAAACCTTTCGTTTTCCTTGATCGACCTCCGGAATTTGTTCCTCGGGGTCTATAACAAAAAAATTTAAATAATTAACACTCCATATTATACATTTCAAGTATAAATTCCACTCAAATTCCACCCCGATCCAAATGATTGTTTTACCCCTAACCTTTCTTATTTTTATGATTTAGTCCCTAGGCTCGTATAATGAAACACATGCAATTTCTACCTTACCCAAGCCTAGCCGAACACTTTTCCCTTTTATGGTAGCTCACATTTTCCATTATTTTCAAATTTCTACCACACATTTTACAACTTTTGCAAAAAGGTCCCTTTAAAGGTTTTTCATGAAAATCACCTAGGAAAAGATGTTTAACACACATCCAATTTTCATATTCCTCCATAATCTGTCAAAATACAAGTAACTCATACATGGGTAAATTTTTTAAACATGAACCCTAGCATGAAATATGGGTAGAAATGGAGAGAGTAAGCTACCGGGATTTCAAAATACAAAGAACATTAAAAACGGGGCTTGGGAGCACTTACTATTGAGCTTAGAAAGCTTGAAAACCCTAGCTATGGAGACCTTTCAAATTTTAGCAGCACGGAGAAGAAGAATAAGCTAATTTTGGTTCATTTTTCCTATTTTATTTCATTAAAATGCCAAATGACCAAAATGCCCTTAAGTCCTTTTTTTAAAACTTCGTCCATGCAAGCCCATTTTTGTCCAAAACTTAGAAATTGGGAAAATTTCTCTCCAATACCTTCTAATTTATAATCTAAAGCAATTTTATACAAATTGCTTCTAGAATCCAAGTTTTGCAATTTATTTAATTTAGTCCCTAATTTCCAATTGGTTACCTTACTCAAAGAATTTCTTCATAAAATTCTATCACATGCATATTCTCATATTCTAGGCCTCATAATAATCATAAAATAATATTTTGATATCAGATTTGTGGTCTCAAAACCACTATTTCGGGATGTTACAGACTGTTTTGCCCTTACATGGTAAAATGATTGTTTTGCCCTCATGAGGTAAAATGACTATTTTGCCCTTATGTGGTAAAATGATTGTTTTGCTCTTATGAGGTAAATGATTGTTTTACCCTTATGAGGCAAAATGACTATTTTGCCCTTATGTGGTAAAATAACTGTTTTGCCCTTTTGAGGTAAAATGACTATTTTTCCCTTATGTGGTAAAATAACTGTTTTACCCTCATGAGGTAAAATGATTGTTTTGCCCTTATGTGGTAAAATGACTGTTTTGCCTTTATATGGTAAGATGACTGTTTTGCCCTATGTGATGTATATACATATGTACATGTATGACCGTATTTTAGCATGTTATTTAACTGTAATGGATACATGTATGATTCTATTATATGACATGACATGACGGTATGATGCATTGCATAGGGATGGGTTTATACTAATCGGAGGAAGTGTATTGAAGGCTTCGAGCCTAAGTTCTGGCAGCCCAACTGCATATTACTGTTTAGTGCTGCAACCGATGTTAATTCCAGAGTGTAGGGATGGGTGGGTTGATTATATCTTCACATGGTGTGTAGGGTTGGACGGAGATGGAGTGAGAGGCTGGATGGGTAGGACTTGTATACTGACTGCACTGATTACTATTGCTACACTGATGATTGTTACTGCACGATACTGTTACTGCACTGTTTATTGTTACTGCAATGGGCCAAGGCTGAACACTTGACTATTTCTGTATTGAGTTGGGATAAAGCCCAAACTGATATTGTCACTGTTTTTAAAAAGGGCTTAGGTCCAGACTATGCTCGTTTTCTGACTGTTTGCTTATATGGGATTACATAGTGAGTTTTCGTAAACTCACTCTTCTGTTTATCTGCACAGGTAATCCCCAGTCTTAGGTGGGTCGATGCTGCGATGGACTCAAAGGTGGCCACACAGCCGCAAGGACTTCCTTATTAAATTTTAAATTATAAGTATTTTAATATGTGTATCTTTTTATTAATAAGGCCTCTATGGATTTTAACTTAAATTTGGGTTTTTATTTACTTTGGGTTAAATTGCTAGAGAAAACTCGAGTTTACAAAAGAGACAATGTTTTAAAAAGTAAACGCAAGTACGCAACTTTTTTAAAAAGCTTCCACTATTAAATGATATTTTTGGAAATAAATATCGATTTTAAAGTAAATACTTTTTGGATAGTGACGCAAGTTTTGAGATGAATGACATGTTTTAAAATCATCATTAAGATCATACAACGAAGATAAATATAGAAAGGGTTTTTCAACGACATCACATTTTATGAAAACACTTCAATGTGACATCGCCAGATTCAGCCATAATGTCCAGGCCGGGTTTGGGGTGTTTGTGACAGCCCTAAATTGACCCTAGTCGGGAAGTGGTTTCGGGACCACAAAACCGAGTTAAGAAAATAATTAAAAGTTATATTCTGTGTTTATGAAGTGAGTAAATGCATGTGTGAAAGTCTCATGCATTAATTTGATCATCTTTATGTGAATTTATTTATATGGACTTATATGAAACTTTGTTGGAAAGTGAGAGGTTAATTTTACAATGGTCTAATAGTACATGCATTGAAAGGAGGGGTTTTGCATGTCAATTTACCCATGATAAACATGGTGGCCGGCCAAGGAAGGAATATGCTCCACTAATTCAAAATTAAAATAATTTTGTATTAACAAAGGATTTAATAATTGATATTAAAGGAATTATAGTATGGAAGGAAATAATATAATGAGAAGTGGGAGGAGAAACCAAGTGACTCATCCTTACTCCTCCATTGCCGAAACTAGAAGAAAGAAAGAAGAAAAACTCTTGTTGAATTTCGGCTAAGGTGTTTTGATACAAAAAGGTATGTTTTATGCCACTCTTGAAAATGTATGCATAATTTGGAGGTTTGGTTTAAAAGCTACTTGAATCTTGGATTGAAGTTAGGTTATTATGAGGGTTGAATTTCGGCCTAGGAGCTTAAAATTTTTAGTAGAAGTTTTGATGACATTAGATGGATAGTTAGGTTGGATGTGTTAATTGTTAGTGTTCTAGCTTGAAAGTTAAGGTTAATATGGCTTATGGGGTTGCCGAATCTAGTTTAGAGAGAAGAAAATATATGTATTCGGATGTGCTTCAAGGAATGACATTAGGGTAGCTAGAGTCTAAGACTTTCGGTCAAGGACTATTGTGTGAGCAAATTCGGTTAGAGGTTTATTGTTAAGTGCATTGTGTTTAATGTTTAAAGAATGGGTAGTAGCTAATTAAAGTTAAGAAGGCTGGAATTTCTTTTAAGGGAGGTGTGACCTTAACATGAACAAAATAGAATCAGCCTTAAGCTTGACTAAATGGTTCGGTTATTATTAGTTTAGAAGAAACCTATATGAAATGGTTGATATATGGTGAATTGGTAGTACTCTACTTGGGACAGCAGTAGTAAGGTGATTTTCGAAAATCGCCATAAATTCGTAGGAGTGGAATTAAATAGTGAATAAATTATGTAATCAAACCTTGATGAATCTACTTTCATATGGAAGTAACGAAACAATTATAGGAACAGTACAGAAAGAGATATTCCGGTTCTTGTGGAACAGGGCCAGAACAGTTTCTGGATTCACTGTTCCGCCTTTGAAATTCACTATAATTGACCAGAGATAATTAGGGTCATACCATATATGTATGGATTCTCTCTGAGTCTAGTTTCCATAGAAACAA